>NC_091587.1:12462755-12465255 GCF_042767895.1 Penaeus vannamei | reverse complement strand
CCTCCCTCTCCCTCTCCCTCCCTCTCCTCTCCTGACTCTCTCCCCTCTCTCTCTCTCTCTCTCTCTCTCTCTCTCTCTCTATATATATATATATATATATATATATATATATATATATATATATATATATATATATATATATGATATATATATATATCTCTCTCTCTCTCTCTATATATATATATATATATATATATATATATATATATATATATATATATATATATAAATATATATATATATATATATATATATATATATATATAATATATGAAATACATTCATACATACATATATATATAATATATATATATATATATATATATATATATATATATATATATATATATATATACATATATATATATATATATATATATATATATATATATATATATATATATATATATATATATGAATACATACACACACAAACACACACACACACAAACATACACACATACACACACACACACACACACACACACACACACACACACACACACACATATATATATATATATATATATATATATATATATATATATATATATATATATATATATATATATATATATATATATATATATATATATATATATATATATATATATATATATATATATATATATATGCATACACATATTTTTATGCATGTATACACCTGCGTGCATGTGCGTATATGGAAGAAAATGAAGAAAAAAAAGCTGATGAATTGATGCTCCGACACAATCGATGACGACGATACAACCTCCTCCGACCGGCTGCCGAGGCGACCCACCCAGCGCAAGGGAGGTCGAGCGAGGTCTGCCGAGCGGGGAGCGAGGTCAGGTCATTTGCTCCTGATAGAGCTCAAGCGGAGGGAGCGCTCCCCTGAGACACGTATTACATCGGTTCCCATGAGGCCTGATGCCGTTAAAGCGATACAAACACACGCCTTGGGAAAGAGATATGGAAATACGCACGTACTCTTTGGCACATGTGTAATTCTCACTTTTATTTGCGTTTTTGAGCTCCCCCTTTTTGGTATTCGTGAGCTATATATATGTAATATCTATTTAGCTTTGTCTAGATTTATTTTTATAACTATCTATCCATTCATTTGTCTATCTATTTAAATATTTATTCATCTATCTATCTATCTGTGTCTACATATTCATCTATTTATATCTGTCTATCTGTCTATCTATCTATCTATCTATCTATCTATCTATCTATCTATCTATCTGTGTCTATATATCTATCTATTTATATTTATCTATCTGTCTACCTATCTATCTATCTATCTATATACCTGCTATATCTGTATATATCTATCTATATTCATTTATCTGTAATATCTATATCTATCTATCTATACTCATTATGCCAGAGCCTGTATCTGTTTATCGGTACCTGCATCTGCATTCTATATCTAAATCATTTTACATCTGAACTTCTTTTTTCCTGCAGGACATGTATTCATGTAGCTTGTATCTGCCTGTAGAGTCCGCTTTTGATATGAGACAGACAGAGAAAGAGAGCAAGGGCGAGAGAGGGCGCGAGAGGGCGCGAGAGAGCGAGAGAGGGCGAGAGAGGGCAAGAGAGGGCGAGAGAGGGCAAGAGAGGGCGAGAAAGAGCGAGAAAAAGCGAGAGAGAGAGAGAGAGAGAGAGAGAGAGAGAGAGAGAGAGAGAGAGAGAGAGAGAGAGAGAGAGAGAGAGAGAGAGAGAGAGAGAGAGAGAGAGAGAGAGAGTGAGTGAGTGAGTGTGTGTGTGTGTGTGTGTGTGTGTGAGAGAGAGAGAGAGAGAGAGAGAGAGAGAGAGAGAGAGAGAGAGAGAGAGATAGAGATAGATAGATACATAGAGAGAGAGAGAGAGAGAGAGAGAGAGAGAGAGAGAGGGTGCGAGAGAGAGAGTAGAGAGAGAGAGAGAGAGAGAGAGAGAGAGAGGCAGACATACAAACAAAGAGAGACAAACAGAGAGACAGACAGACAGACAGAGACAAACAAACAGAGATAAACAAACAAACAAACAAACAGAAATTAATAAAATAATATATCCAGGCAGTGTCTCCCACGGAAATTAATCAAAATATAGTACTAACTATAGGGATAGAAATAGCAGGTAATTTGCCGTTAATAAGGTTCACAGGATGGAAAGGCACCCGCGAGACACATTCATTAATGATACTGGTTTCCAAAAGGGCGTAATGATATAAATGGCAATTACTGTGATATATGATTTACAAAACCACAGGTGACGTAAACAGTGCTTATTATACGGGGCAGTTTCATGGGTCCGATGTTATTATAAGTAACTCATTTTAGTCGCCTACTATACAACATACTGTTAATTGATTCAAAAGTGGTTTATGAAAAAAGTGTTAGAATCAATTTTGGTAAATATATATATCTGTACAAATCATTGTATGACTGACTATCTATCTTTCATCACTTCTTTCTTTCTATCCCACCTATCTATTTATATGTATGTCTATCAATCCTAGCTAATCATCTATCTA
>NC_091587.1:12420255-12425255 GCF_042767895.1 Penaeus vannamei | reverse complement strand
GGAACAAAGAAGAAATGGTACGTTAAGTGCCTGAAGCGTAATGGAAGAAATATAATAATATTGCCATGCAGGAATATGGTTCTTACATCGCTGGTTTTATGCAGAACACAACGGTTGTGAAAACACAATGAATAAATGTGAATAAAGGAAAGCTGATAAACGCATGTGAAGGCATTATAAATGTTTTATATGTATATACATACACACACGCACACAAACTTGTGTGTATATATATGTATGTATGTTTGTGTATGTGTGTGTGTGTGTGTCTATATAAATATATATATATATATATATATATATATATATATATATATATATATATATATATATATATATATATATATATATATATATATATATATATATATATATATATATATATATATATATATATATGTGTGTGTGTGTGTGTGTGTGTGTGTGTGTGTGTGTGTGTGTGTGTGTGTGTGTGTGTGAAGAGAATATAACACGAGGAAGTGCGATGAAGATCTTGAGTGTCACGGATATGGAAGCAAGAAGGAACAGGGAGACGACGACTAAAATTGATGAAAGCCAGACGAAAAAAAGAGAGAAGGAGACGGATGCACAAAGCCGGGATGAGCGAAAACGCGTTATCACAAACATCCAACCTTCATCTTGACAAATGATGTTGATAATACTCCTTTGATCCAACTCTCGCCATAACCCCGTCATCTTTACACAACAACCCTGTATTCACTTCCTTTTACACTATAGAGGCGTGAGGTTGAGAGAGACAACAACTATACAACTTCATAGCTAATAAGATACAGGTGAAATACAGTTAGTTGAGACGCAAAGGTATCATAGAGCACCGTCAGTAAGATCTTTGAATCTAATTATCATTTGTAATTGTAACTTTGGATTTTGAATTCGTGTACTGTATATGTTATTCTTATTATTAACAATGAATCACGATTAATTGATTCGCAAATTGAAATGATTTCTTTTACACATATTTCTCGATTTGTATTCACTCTTTCTCTCCCTTTCCCTCTCATATTATGTATTCTTGTGCCTTTAGCTTTTGGATTAGTATATTGCATATATTTTCCATGTTACTTATTCATCTTTATGTATTTGTTTTGTATGATTAACTAACTCGCCATCCCATTCACACATTAAAAAAAACACGCTTCTCATTTTTATTAAATTTTCGAAGGACATTTTTCTGTCCCTGTCCCCTCTCCCCCCCCCTCTCCCTTCCCCCTCCCTCTCCCCCTCCCCCTTCCCCCTCCCCCCCAGCCCCCCCTTCCCCTCCCCCTCCCCCTTCCCCCTTCCCCCTCCCCCTCCCCCTTCCCCCCTTCCCTCTTCCCCTCCTCTTTCCCCCTCCCCCCCAGCCCACCCCCTTCCCCCTTTCCCCCTCCCCCTTCCCCCTCCCTCTCCCTCTCCCTCTTCTTTCCCGTGTCTGACTGGTCAAAGAAAAACGAAAAGGAAGAAAAAAAATATACGAGTCAAATTGGATTTCTTTTATGTTTTCAAAGATGGAAAAAAATGGGAAAAGGAAAAAGAAAAATGAGTTAGAGCAAAGTTTACAAAGCTAGATTTCCCTCGAGATGCAATCCATGTAAAAGTTGCTAATTAAGAATTCTGAAGCCCGTAAATAGACAAACCTTATGAAGAAGGACGATCTTTAAGGCACCGATGGCCAGTTTCGTTTTGCAGATGAATGTGCAAAAAAAACAACAACAACAACAACAAAAAATCCTAGAAAATATGAGCTGTATTCTTTATAGATCACATTGATTTTTTTTCCTTTCTTTTTCTTTTCTTTTATCCAAATCTGTTTAGGAAACCGGATTTAGTAAACTTTGCTCAAAATATAAAAACTTGTGTGAAAAGTTTCTCTCCGTCTTCTCTTTCACGTGTTATTAGTTCCTCATACATTTTATCACATTTTTCATATTCTCCATTTAATGTATTCTTTATCATGTGACTCCTTATTCATCTAATTATATATACCTTTAGTCAAATGATGTATCATTTATCTAACTACGTAGATGCAATGCACAGAAAGAACGAGAGAGAGAAAGAGAGGAAATTGGAAGAGCGAGAGAGAAAAAGAGAGGAAAATGGAAGAGAGAGAGAGACAGAGACATGGACAAGTAGCCAACCTGCCAGAAAGACAAACAGAAAGGTAGATATATAGGTAGATTAATAGGTAGATGGATATAAAGACAGATATAGAGAGATAGACACAGACAGAGAGACAGAAATGAACATACAACAAAAAGGAAAGAACAAAAGAAAACGAATGAAAAGGAATGAAAAGATAAGAGGTAAAAGAGAGAAAAAAAGAAGAAAAAAAAATTACCAGGCAACATACCCTATAAAATACCAACAACACACAAACAAACAAACGAACAAAGAAAATGCGAAGACACAATTCTACCAAATCGCTCAATCAAGACAAAATTGCTCCGTAACGGATTCCATTGTGTATTTTCTGCAAACTTTCGCAAAACAAGAGGAGAAGGAGGGTGGGGGGGTGGGGGGGTGGGGGTAGGGGGGTGGGGGTGGGGTGGGGGTGGGGGGGTGGGGGGCTGGGGGCTGGGGTAGGGGGATGGGGGGGTTCTATATACCGTGTCCTCCTCTTGCTTCAACGCAATCCACTTTCTGCAGAGGAGGATTCTAGTCGGGTATAAGCGGGTAGTACCTTTCCAAAGAGGATTCGCCCGGTTCGTTAAAAATACTCGATGACCCAGTAAATACTCGAGCATAGGAATATCCACAATATTATCATTATTACTATTATTATTATTATTATTATTATTATTATTATTATTGTTATTATTATTATTACTGTTATTATTATTATCATTATTATTATTATTATTATTATTATTATTATTATTATTATTATCATTATTATTATTATTATTATTATTATTGTTATTATCATTATTATCATTATTATTATTATTATTATCATTATTATTATTATTATCATTATTATTATTATTATCATTATTATTATTATTATTATTATTATTATTATTATTATTATTATTAATATTATCATCATTATCATTTCTAAAACTATTATTGTCATTATCATTATTTTTATCACTGTTATTATTATCACCTTCATCCTTGTCATAAGCATTATCATTAGTACCATTACAAATATCATGAATATTATTATCATTATGAGGGTGATAATAACAATAATGATAATAATATTTTCATTATTATCACCTTTATCATTACTATCAACATTATCTACAGTATCATCGTAATATTAATTGTATTTCTTATTATGAATATCATGTTTGTCATCATTATTATTTTCATTATAAATATCATGATCATCAGTATGTTTACAATTACTATTATAAATATCATGATTATCATTATCATTATCATTTTATTTAGCATTAATTTACTTTTTTATTGTTACCAATATTTTTATAATCCTTATTATTATCATTATCATTATGATAATGATGGTGACGATGATGATGATGATGATGAGGATGATGATGATGATGATGATGATGATGATGATGGTGATGGTGGTGGTGGTGGTGGTGGTGGTGGTGGTGGTGGTGGTGGTGGTGATGATGATGATGATGATGATGATGATCATAATGATAATGATAATGATAATGATAATCATAATCATAATCATAATCATTATCATTATCATTATCATTATCATTATGATCATCATCATCATCATCATCATCACCACCACCACCACCACCACCACCACCACCACCACCACCACCACCACCACCACCACCACCACCACCACCACCACCACCACCACCACCATCACCATCATCATCATCATCATCATCATCCTCATCATCATCATCATCATCGTCACCATCATTATCATAATGATAATGATAATAATAAGGATTATAAAAATATTGGTAACAATAAAAAAGTAAATTAATGCTAAATAAAATGATAATGATAATGATAATCATGATATTTATAATAGTAATTGTAAACATACTGATGATCATGATATTTATAATGAAAATAATAATGATGACAAACATGATATTCATAATAATCATAATCATCATAATCATAATCATAATCATAATCATAGTCATAATCATTATGATTATAATTATGATTATGATTATGATTATGATTATGATTATGATTATGATTATGATTATGATTATGATTATGATTATGATAATGACGATGATGATGATGACGATGACGATGATAATAATGTGGATGTCTTGATGATAATAAGGATAACATCAATACCAGCAGTGACAAAAAGGATTTACATATGTATGTAGATATGTATCTAAGTGCCTGTACGCCTCACCCGTTCCTGATTACCCTAAGGAGATACGACGGAATCTAAGACGTATCTTGAGATAAGATAAGAAAAATGGTTAGTGCTTGCTTGCTCGAAAAACCTGAGGGGGAGATAAGGCAAAGAATGGCGTCTTTCATGATGAATTTCAGGACAAGGCGAAGATAAGAATGATGTCTGTTTAGATAAAGAATCGAGGGATGAAATTAGGATGATACTGGTGCTTGCTTGCAGGAAGGATCTGTTGATAAGGTAGAGTGAAATTGGTTCTCGTTTGCATAATGGTAATAATACATAATACCCTTTGATGATCGTTTTGATATTTCTATTAAATATAATGCTGTGAAAATCTATTTCGAATGTCAGTGATGCAATAACGTGTTCCTTCTAATGAGTGAAATGTATTTTTCATCATTTTGTTTAATCTTAGCTTCATTAATAAGTTTACTGTTCTTTAACATAATTTGAACACTAAACTATATAATTTTTGTATCAGGAAAACATAAGGTTAGATAATTTTCTCATTTACCTTTTGGGATTTGAAAACAATCAGAGGATCTTTCCAGGTGCCTCCACTGTACCTGTACCAAGCTAGATATACGAAATACTTCTATATATACTGCCTCCTCTTAACCACATTATTATATCAAATATGATCAAGGATAGTCTGCAGGAGTTGAGAAATGAC
>NC_091587.1:12370370-12372870 GCF_042767895.1 Penaeus vannamei | reverse complement strand
CATGAAAAATGGAATATTTCATAAATAATCATGTTTCCCTCATACGTAGAAGGGTGCCTCATATCATAAAATCAAATTGCATCTTGAGTGGCTGACTACAACTTTCTATAACAATTACCTTTTCTCCAATCTAAAAAAATGAATATGTCAGAAAAATCTTGTCTGCATGCAAATTGCAAGGTTCATTTATCCAAGTAAATTTTATACCGGACTGCAAATCTTTAGGTAATATCTTTAATATTGTCTTCTATATCATCTATGTAGGGACATGAAGGGTGAGTGTTTAATAGATATCCTTTGGATGATTTTGTTGCTTATCTACAGGTATGAGTGTATGACTTGCTCCAAACGCTACCCCACACAACATATATTATGTGTGGAGAGCAAAATTGCACAGAAATGTTTCAAAGTACCACATATTTTTCAGCAATAAAAAGACAACATACCTCAGCTCCCACCCTTTAGATTTGTAAAACCTTTTCCCACACGCCCAGAAATCCGAGACCAGGACCTTCACATCAGCAGCAGAGGGCAGAACCATCACTACATCACAGACCAGGAACATCACAAGAATTGATAGAAATTTAAAGAGACAGTCCATTAACGCAAGATTCCGGACAAATCATACTTATAATAGATAATCTTGATGAAATGTGTACAGAAAATAGAGGTACGAACTTTCTTTATATGATGCTAGGCTTAGTTTTCAATTTTGAGAACATTAGGAAGCATAAAGTTTTTGATGCCTTGTCTTCAATCATGTAGGTACGTTTGGGATGAAGGGAAAGAAAATTTGGTCTTCAGAAGCATCTGAGTTTATATTATTTACAAAATACTTTAAACAGTCAGGGGCAAAGCAGTGCAGAGATAAAGAAAAAAGAAAAAAAAATGGCTGAAGATAATTAGTATTATAAACACATTAGTAAGTCTGTTTCATGAAATACAAGTGATGTCTAAAATAGATTCTTAAATACAATTACCAAAAAATGCCGTTACAAAAAGAAAGAAAGAAAAAAAACTAGAAATCCAAAAGAGCGTATTACACGCGCGACATTTCTCTTCTCTCCGACATGTTTACATGATAAAGGTGGTGATAGAAAAATGAGTACGACAGTTTTTACTGAACATTAATGTCGCGCCGTCTGGCAGCGGAGATTGTCGTCTTCGGTACAGACACGGTGGATTAGGATTAAACTATATACGGTATTAAGAGTTAAGGACGCTACAGAAGACGCCCATTGTATCGACACAGTAGTCTTTACGTTCTCACAGCTCTTCCTATGTAGTGTTTAACCTATCACTCTAAATTTGGAAAATGCATGGCTCCGTCCAGCCTCAGTCTCATTCTAGCCTCAGTCTGTAGTCTCATTCTAGCCTCAGTCTAGCTAAGACTGTGTGGTACATTTTCCATGAGACAAGTTTTGTGTAGAAATATGCAGTGTGATAGATGTTATACACAGGCAAGCAAAGCCTGTGTGTGTGGGTGTTAAGCGCTCTGTATTTATGGTGACAGAGAGAATAAGCGAGGGTATTAGAGACAGATAGACAGACAGTCAGACAGACAGACAGACAGACAGACAGAGAGAGAGAGAGAGAGAGAGAGAGAGAGAGAGAGAGAGAGAGAGAGAGAGAGAGAGAGAGAGAGAGAGAGAGAGAGAGTCATGCAAACCGAAAGAAAGAAAGACGAACTGATATAAAGGAGAGAAAGAGCGAATCCGAGAGGGAGAGCGACATACACACCCTCCTCCCAACAGCTTCCTCGATAAGCCGGCCTTTCAACCCAGCAATATGTCGCATGTGGCTCGAAATAACTCGCTTGCAATCATTGTTCGTGTGAGCGGAATCCTACTCGACGGACAGCTGTCCCGGACAGAGCAGTGCAGCGCCGGGATTGCGGAGTGTCAAGCTCGCCCTGTTCCCTCCCGCTGCCCCTGGCACTGCACGCTCCCTGACACTGGCATTGCACGCTCCTTGGCACTGGCACTGTACGCCCCCTAGTACTGCCACTGTATGCGCCATGGCACTGGCGCAGCACGCCCACCAAAGGCGGTATACGAAGGATAGGAAGGCATGGCAAAAGCCTGTGAGCCCCAACGGTTGACGGATAGTATAATATCTGAACAATAGATGGCGTTGTGAGGGGTTTTTTTTTTTTCCTTAAAAAAACTTTAAAAAAGGGAAAAACCCCCCTTTTTTTTTTTTTTTTTTGGGGCCCCCTTTTGGGGTTTTTTTTTTAAAAAAAATGTTTTAAAAATTTTGGGAAAAAGGGGGGAAAAAAAAAAAAAAAAAATTTTTAAGGAAAAAATTTTTTAAAAGGGGGGTTTTTTAAAAAAAAGAGGGGAAAAAAAAAAAAAAAAAAAAAAAGGGGGGGGAAAAGGGGGGGGGAAAAAAAAAAAAAAGGGGGGGGGGTAAAAAAGGGGGGGAGATAAAAAAAAGGGAAAAGGGGAAAAAAAAAAAAGGGGGGGGGGGAAAGGGGAAAGGGGGGGGGGGGAAAAAAAAA
>NC_091587.1:12350370-12360370 GCF_042767895.1 Penaeus vannamei | reverse complement strand
CTTCTTCTTTTCATATTTCTTCTTTATTTCTTGTTCTTCATTTATTTCTTCTTTGCTTCTTCTTCTTTTATTTCTTCTTCTTTATTTTTGTTTCTTCTTTTCTTCATCTATTCCTTCTTCATTATTGTTTCTTCTTCTTCATTTATTCCTTCTTCCCTTCTTCTCCTTGTTGTTTTATTTCTTCTTCTTCTTCTTTATCTATTCCATCTTTTCTTCTTCTTCTTCCTCTTCGCGTTCTTGTTCTTCTTCTCTTTCCTCTTCGTTTTCCTTCTTTCTCTTCCCTTTTTCATATTGTTATTAAATGTTTATGACTGCTATTATTTTTTTCCTTTTCTTCCTCCTCCTATTCCTTGGCACGAGTTCTTTTTTATTTTTTTATCATTATTATCATTGTTGTTGTTGTTGTTGTTGTTATTATTGTTATTATTATCATTATCATTATTACTGTTGTTATCATTGTTGTTACAATAATTATCAGTCATTATCATTATCGTTATTACTATTATTATCATCATTATCATTATCATTATCATCATTGTTATTATCATTATCATTGTTATTATTATTATCATTTTTATTGATATCATCATTATTATTATTATTATTATTATTGTTATTGTTGTTGTTGTTATTTTTTTATTATCATTATTATTACTATTATTATTATTATTATAATTTTTATTATCATTATCATTATGCCTCATCTTCGTCTTCAGTCTCTTCAGCCTACTTCTCACTTTCTTCCTCTCCCTCTCCTTCCTCCTCCTCTTCCTCCCTCTTCTTGATCATCCTCTTCTTTTTCTTTTTCCTCTTCTTCTCTTTACTCTCCCTACTCTCTTTCATCATCTTCTTCTTACTCCTTTTTCTAACATGAAAGAAATCGAAAAAAGGTAATAAAATCACGCTATGAACTATGTGATATATCTAACATATGTTATATATATGATATGCATAATAATATATTACATATTGGTTATAATGGCCTATATGATATGTATAACACATGTATACACTTATCAATATTCAGTGTGTAATAGATTAAATATACAATGTGTCACACTAAATATAGAGTTCTTACAATAAATGCACATATATGGTGATATACGATGTATCATAATCTACTATATAAAACGTATATAATATGTAATATAAATCTTACATGTTTATGATATGGTTTATGATATGGCATATTATATATAATTATGATATCGCTGTATTTTGCTCAGCCATTTTTCATGCTATTGTATTTTCCTAAACCTCATTTGCAATAATTACAAACATAAAAACTCACATCAATTACATCAATGTTTTCATACTCATGATTTTTATTTTCCTGGCGAATCGGACATCTACTCTCTTCTTTGTTTTCTTCTTTTATTTTTCTTCTTCTAGTTCTTCTTTTTCTTGTCTTCTTCAACTGTTTCTTCTTTTTCTTCTTCTTTTACTTCTCCTTATTCGCGCCCTGGCCAAGACGCGTGGGTAGTTCCGTTGAATTACGTGTAAGACTTTCTGATTGTGACAAAGACACAGAGAAAGAGAACAAGGTTGAAAGACAACAAACGAAGACAGAAACGTATGAAACAAAGAGAGAAAGAAAGAAAGAATGAATGAAAGATAAATAAACTGAAAAAAACGATGAAAATGTAAATACACCCAAAAGAAGAAACACACTTAGACGAAACACCAAATATGCAAAATGAAGTTAGCAAACGAAGAGATGAAGCTAGTCTATTAGGAAGACGCTATCTCTTTCTCCTGAAGATTATTTAGAGAGGAGCAGACATCAGTCCCAACGAAGGACAAGAGGAAGCCATAAACCACGCTTACGAGCTTCTTTCGCGTGCAGGAACTCCGTGCTTTCCCCTTTGAGCCGAAACAAGATGGAGAAATTCATAAATTTTTTCCTTATGCTTTATATTAGTACATACTGAGGGAGAGGGGGGGGGGTTCTTAAACTGAAGCTTGGGGGGAGTTTTTTTTTCTTAAACTGAAGCTTGATAGGTGAATTATTAAATGTTGAGGTGATAGTAAATGATTTTGGGGTGGCTAGCTAGGTTGATTGAAATTACATGTTTATTGCAAATAAATAATATTTATTATAGCTTATTTTTTCCAGATATAAGAAGAGTTGCAGGCGTAATCTTTCAGAAAAAGTCTGTTTTCCTCCTTGCACTGAAACTAAATTGATGAATGAACACATATAAATTTTATCCATATGCTTGATATAAGTACAACCTGGGTAAAAAAAAAAGACAATGTTTTTGTCCTTGATCCAAAACAAGACACACTTTATTCATATGACACAAAGTATGAAGTTCATTTTTTTTCTCCCATGAGCTAAGATCAGATAGATAAATTCTTACATACACCCTTTATACGCTTGCTTGATGGAAGTACATGCTCGGGGGAAGAAAAATATGAACATTAAATAGATAACATATGAGTTTGAGTTCATGCTTTAGATAAAACCCATGCGTACTTCCTATTGGATGTTGGATTATAACAAAGAGATCTGTTTTGTATGTTTTTCACATAAAATTTACGAAGGGAAGGAAATCTGCTACGACAAAAGAGGGTACAGTGACGGACAAAAGTCTTTTCATGAATTGAAGCCTCGACTCTGTGTCACCCTGTACAAAAAGTGTGGTATGAAGCGGATGTTCGAAGCGGAATTCGAAACAGGTTCGACAAGAGTTTAGACCGTGACTGTACATGACAGTTTAATGATCAACTACACACGAGAAACGGAACGAGGATGATATACAGACGAGAAAATGAAAGAAAAGAAGAATAAAAATTATTCAGGACAATATGATTAGATAATGATAATGATAAACAATAATGCATATGCACAATACAGTACAACAATAATCGAAAAAAATACCCGAGACAGTATCATAGACGCACGATACCCTCCGAGAAACAAATGAACGAGACAAAGCGAAACCCTCCGAGAAATTATTACGAGTCGCTGTGAGTAGACCCTGAGAGCGTCTCCACCACGACTCATAAAATATTTTGAATGGAGATTTGTAGCCGGGTGTTCATTCATGTAATATCTCTCTGTTCTCTAAGTGCATTGCCTGAGGAGCTGCGAGACGAGGGCTGGGGGCGGGGGTGGGGGTTGGGGTGGGGGGTGGGGGGGTGGGGAGAGGGGGGGGGAGAAGCTGTTCGTCTTGGGAGATAAGATGAATGTACTTTTTTATTATGTGATTTCGCAGACTCTCTATCTGTCTTTTTCTATTTCTGCCTCTGTCTTCTGTCGCTCTGTCTCCCCGTTTCTCTCTTCTCTTTTCTTCTCTCTCCTCTCTCTCTTCTTCTTTCCTCTTCACTTCTTTTCTCTTCTGTTCTCTCCAACCTCTCTCTCGCTTTCTCTCTCTCTCTCTCTCTCTCTCTCTCTCTCTCTCTCTCTCTCTCTCTCTCTCTCTCGCTCTCGCTCTCTCTATGTATTTAAGTATACATACAGGTATATATATATAGATATATATATATATATATATATATATATATATATATATATATAGAGAGAGAGAGAGAGAGAGAGAGAGAGAGAGAGTTACACACACACCCACACACATGCATACACACAGACATACACACACACACACACACACACACACACTCACACACACACACACACACACACACATATACATATACATATACATATACATATACATATACATATACATATACATATACATATACATATACATATACATATACATATACATATACATATACATATACATTATACATATACATATACATATACATATACACATATATATATATATATATATATATATATATATATATATATATATATATATATATATATATATATATATATATATATATATATATACACACACACACATATGTATATATACACAACGAAACAGCTCACCACAAGCATCTTCGGCCCTAACTGAGCGTGGCAGTGAGACGGCATTCAGATGCGGCTAATTGCTCGTGACCTCAATACTGGCAAATAAACTTCAGGCCACATTAACCATTGAGTTTTGTCTGTTTGTTTGTTTGTTTTTTAGATTGATATAATGTTGTTGGTTTATTTGTTTCTTGTTCTTGTTTTTTTCTTGTTCTTGTTTGTTCCTGTGTTTGTTTTGGGGGGTTTGTGGTATATTCCTCTTTTATTTGGGTTTGTTCTCCTTCTTTCTTTCTTTCTTCGTGTTCTATTTCTGCTTTCTTTTCCCCTTCTCTCTCTATATATATATCACTTTCACTCTCTCTCTCTCTCTTTCTCTGTGTCTCTCACTTTCACTCTCTCTCTCACACACACTTTACTCTCTTTCTTTCTCTCACTTTCTCTCTCTCTCTCTCTCTCTCTCTCTCTCTTTCTCTCTCTCTCTCTCTCTCACTTTCTCTCTCTCTCTCTCTCTCTCTCTCTCTCTCTCTCTCTCTCTCGGGGGTTCCGTTTTTTGTTGTTGTAAACAAGTTCGGAATCGGATACCTCTGCATTTTTTCCTAATTTTGGAAGAATCTAGCAAGCTGCCAGCTGCCAGCGTGTGCTGGGAGTAACAGTAAGACTCAGTGGTCAATATAGTGACATTAGTGTGTTTTTGAGTTTTTTGAACTTTGAAAATCTGATAAAAAATCATACACTCGACTAAAATCCCCCACGTTCAGCGGCCTTCGGGTCTGCGCATGCGCAGTGCGCGGCACAATGGACTATTCAGGCCCAGGTTCCCTTGCTGATAATGAGGCTGCCCATGCCATGAGTGATGAAGAAGACCGATGTGACGACCATTGGCCCCCCCTTGAGTCTCGCACTTATCATGAGTTGGCGCCTGATGTTGCAGGCCCCGACCATAGGCCTAGAACTCCCGCCGCCACCAAGCGCACTGTGGAGCATGATTCAGATACCAAGAGCACACCCTCGTCTCATGCTGCTAAGACATTCAAGCGTGAAGCTCTTGCTGAACACAGTGCGCTTGACAACCCTTTACTTGGCCCTTCATCTGAAACTATGCCGTCCATGACTAAACTTGCTTTTCCAGCATTTGCTCCCCGAGTTAAATATGTCAAACTTGTCTTCCAAGAGAACCCTAGCAACGACGTTAAAATTCGCTGGCTGTCTGAGGTCACCAAGGCTTTCTGCCTTGATCGGGAACTGGCTGAAGTAAAGATGTCTGCTGTTACCTCCCGCTTCGTTTACATTTCAAGACAGCGTGAGGACATCATTGACAAGGTCACAAAAGGAGAGTTTTTATCCTTTTTCCTTCAAGTTCAGGACTCGATTGACAGGCCCCGTAAATTCCCTACTTATCTGATAACTCGCCACCCTGTTGGTGTTGAACCTTCCCTGGCCAAGGAACTGCCAGGAGTGTACACTGTTCGTTGCTTTCATCAAAATGGAACGCCCATCTCCCTCCTTGTGAGTTGCGCAGGATGAAAGATGAGCAGCCGTGGTGCTTCAAATGCTGGGGTATCGGCCATATATCACGATACTGCTCGTCCTCAGATAAGTGTGCATGGTGCGCTGCTGGCCATGCCACCCGCTCTTGTCCATACCGCACCCCGCCCACACCCACTGCAGCTGTTGCTTCCACTTCTACATCAGACACATCACCTCCACCTGTACCGGACACCTCGCAGTGGAAATGCCCTCGATGTCACATGCCAGGAGTTAATGTCTGGCATGGCTGTGCCAAGCAGTCTCGCATCGCCCTGCCTCAGTATTCCACCCCACCTCAAAATGCTACTCCGCCACCACCCACAGCTCCACCTTACTCTCCTCATGCTGATTCTGCAGAAGTTGTTGCCCTCCGTAAAGCTGTTGCTTCTCTGGAAGTGCGATGTACAGCACTCACAGCCCGTTTTGATGCCATCGACTCGCGAATTGACAACTTGGTTAGTCAGCAAGCTACCTCTGCTAGTACTCTTGCCAGCCTAGTTGAGTCCCACCAAGTTGTTATCACCTCTGTCACAGCACTCACTGAAAAGCTCGATGTTGTTGCCTCTCGCCTTGAGAGGCTGGGAGATCTAAAGCCATCCTTGGATTCCACTTCTCATGTGCCAGGAACCCGCACACTGCCTGGCAATGCACGCAGTCATACCTCATCCTCCTCTGCCCCCCGTAAAGCAAAGGGTAAACTTCAGTAATCAAATGCTTCATATTATCTCATGGAATGCGTTCGAAATCCGACACCACTCCAAACTAACTGCACTTAGAGACTACACTTATTGCCATCACCCACAAGTTATATTCATTCAAGAAGCATTTGCTGGTGGTGCTCATGCAGGGGACTTGGCACCCTCACTTACTGGCTATGTCTCATATGTACACCATGCCTACATTCATTCGTCCATGCCTCATCAGCTTCTTCGGTGCTCTGTAAGTATTGACATAACTTTTCAGCTTTTTGGGGTCACAGTGGGAGATGGTAAACTCCGATTGTGCAATGTGTACTCTGCCCCTGGAGTGATTAACCTCCCAGCCCTTCCGACACCTACAGATCATGGCATAGTCTACATGGGTGATTTTAATGCCCGACACCCTGGTCTTGGTGACATTTCTCCTACTCCCAATCGAAACGGGCCGCCCTTACTTAACTACATCCGCCGTCACCACCTCACCCACTGGAACACTGGAGGAGCCACACACGTTCGTGGGGGTACCGTGGATTATATTATAACATATGGGCTTGTGGCGTCTCATGTCAAACGTAATGTTCGTAATCTCCGTCTGATGACTGCATTATTGAAGAAGGATGATCAAGAAGATTTGCCTGTAACAGAGGATGAATTGCGACGTGCTCTTGCAGGAATGAAGTTGACTGCCCCTGGGGATGATGGGCTTACATATCAAGTGCTTCGCCTTCTTCAGAAAGTTCCTGGGAACCCTCTTCTACAACTCTACAATCTTTGTTTACACCAGGGGTATGTGCCTCCCGCCTGGACCTGTAGCACAATTGTACCAATCCCAAAGCCTGGTACTGACAAATTCAGGCCTATCTCTCTCACTTCCTGCTTTAGCAAAGTGCTTGAACGCATCATTCTTGCTCGGCTCATGCATCGCCTTCAGGATACACTATCTCCAAGACTGTATGGTTTTCTTCCACAACGAAGTACACATCACTGTTTAATGGAGCTCTACACTCACCTCTCCCCCACTAGTGTGGTTGCCTTCCTTGATCTCAAAAGTGCATTTGATGTTGCCAACAGGGAAATTATACTCGACCAGCTAGTAGATTTTAGTATTAAGGGAAACCTCTTGAGGTGGGTACGAGGTTATCTCTGTAACAAAACCTCACGTGTCCTTTTCAAGGGTGTGTGTTGTTCCTACGAGCGATTTGAAATTGGCACTCCACAGGGTGGTGTTCTAAACCCTCTCCTGTTTAACATCCTAATGCACTGCTTACTATCTTTAATCCCTACCATTCCCGGAACTACAGTTACCTGCTATGCTGATGACATTTGCATCCATTCTACTTCACCTCAAGATCTTCAGACACTCCTCCATTCTTTCTATGCATCTTCTACTGCCTGTGGCCTCATCATTTCCCCAGAAAAGAGTAGAATCTTCTCATTCCGCAACTTTAGAGCTCTGCCAGAATTCGCTGTGGGTCGGAATGTTATCCCTCATTGCACACAGTACCTGTACTTAGGTGCCCCAGTCAGAATCACACCTGCTATTCCTGCAAGACAACGAGTTCACCCCATCGTTAAAGACCTTGACCGTCTACAGCAACGCTTTATCCCTATCAAATGGCTCGCAAACAATGCTACAGGTGTTTCCATCCCGTTAGCGAGGACTCTCTATATATTATTTCTTCGATCAATTGTTGACTACCTGTCCCCTGCCCTTTATCAACTTTCAAGGAAAGCCTTAGAGCCTCTTGAAAAAATTCAAAACCGGGTAAGGAGGTTTATACTAGGATGCCCCCCCCCCCCTCTCCACCCGGATAGTTAATATGCAAACTGAACTGAACTTGCCACCACTTGTTGAAAGAATTTACACAAATGTTACATATTTCTCTGTTAAGTGCCTTCATTTCCCTTATCTTGCACCAAACTTTGCTGTTGCCATTAGGACATCGCTTGCCTCAGATGCACCCAGACCCCCACTTTGACCAGGGGGATGCAATCTTATGAAAGTGGTGTGTGACAAACTTCAAGACCTAAATGTTAATGTCCCAGCACCTGCAGCTGTCCCTGAATTACCTCCATGGCGAGTTCCCCATCCAGCTGTCGCATACACACCGACCTCCAAAAGCGACCCTCCTCTCCTACAGAAACAATTGGCCCTGGAGACCATCGCAAGTGTGTCTGCGTTAGTCCCCGCCGCACACCATCTCTATGTTGACGGCTCATTGCAGGCAGATGGGAGTGCAGCTTGTGCCATATTCTCCCCCACCATGCAGCCGCCTGTGTGTAACGAATGGCTTGGCCGCAGGCTACCTGATTCTTTAAGCTCCACCTTTTGTGAACTTAACGGCCTCCTAGACGCAGTAACTCTTATTGTTCAAAGAAAAGTGAATGGTGTGATAATCTGCGATTCCAAATCAGCACTTCTTGCACTCTCCTCTCCAAGACCTGTTTGCGCCCGTGTTGTTCAGGAAATAAGGTATCAACTCGCCATTGCCCATGATAGCTCCCTCATCGCATCTTTGGCGTGGACACCATCTCATATCGGTCTTGCGGGTAATGACACTGTTGATTGCCTCGCCAAGGCTGCCTGCGCATTGGACTTGGACGACGCGAATGCTGCACCCTCCCTCCAGTGCTATAAGAAAATCATATACTCTGCCGCTCATAATGTGACAGTGCTTCGTAGGGATGCAGAGCGGCCTAGCAGTGTTTCCATACAACACCATGACCACTTTCTTCATTATCGTTATAAATATCGTCGTCGTGGACTTATGGTACGTAGACACAATGTTGTGAGTGCTAGGCTACGGTTGGGCTACCGGCCAGTGTGGCAGGTCTCCCATGCAGAGGATGTGCCTCACTATTCCCCTTGTAAACTGTGCAACTCCTAACGCCAACACTCTTGACCATTATTGCCTTCAGTGCCCCACAGTGTTAAACTTGCTACCAAGGGATCATGATCTGATTCAAATCTGTACCCATTTTTTGCGTATGACACAGATTTGATTCTCACTCGCCATCCACACTTTGGTGGGTGTTAGTTGTATGTCTGTCTACTTTTGCCATATCGTGTTTGTGTCTATGTGCCCACTGCGTGCCCTGCGAGACGCGAATGTTTTGTACCTAATTTTATGCTGTAATTGTTACTAGGCTTGTCGCCTTCGGGCGTAATAAAATGATCAAATAATAATCTCTCTCTCTCTCTCTCTCTCAGTCTCTCTCTCACAGTCTCTTTCTCTCTCTATCTCTTCCTTTCTCTCTCTCTCTCTCAGTCTCTTTCTCTCTCTCTCTTCCTTTCTCTCTGTCTCTCTCTCTCTCTCCGCCCCTCTCTCTCTCTCTCTCTCTCCCTCTCTCTTCTTCCCTCCCTCCCTCACATACGGGAATTATTAATGTGCGGAAGTAGGCGATCCTGGGACGTTGCTTGTAATCATTATTATTACTATTGTTTTTTATATTACTTTTATTGTTAGTATCATTAATGTTTTATTAAGGCCTTTATTGTTGCCATTCTTGTTTTTACTATCATCATCTTTATTATGATTATTTTCGCTATTGTTACCATCCTATTGCTACTATTGTTGTCTTTATTATCTGTATTATTATCATCATTTTTGTATTTGTTGGCATTGCTATTGTTATTTTCATTTATGTCATTGTTATTATCATCTTTATCACTATCATTAGTATTATCATTATTAATATTAATATTATCATTATTAATATTAATATTACTTTATTAATATCATTTTATTATCATTATTTTTGTTATTATAATTTGTATTATTGTTATTGTTATTATCACTATAATCATTATCACCTTTATCATTACTATTATTGTTATCTTTATTCTCTTCAAGGAGGTAGGTAGAGAGGAAGAAAGAGGGAG
>NC_091587.1:12327870-12330370 GCF_042767895.1 Penaeus vannamei | reverse complement strand
CGGCAGCGGCTGCTACTACTACTATTGTCGTTGCTGTTACTGCTGCTGCTGCTGCTGCTGCTGCTGCTACTACTACTACTACTACTATTACTACTGCTACTACTACTACTACTACTACTGCTACTACTACTACTGCTACTGCTAGTACTACTACTACTACTACTATTACTACTACTACTAATAATAATGATGATGATGATGATGATGATAGCGACGGCAATGATAACAATATAATAATAATAACAATGATGAAAATAAGGATGATAATGATAATATTGATATAGTACTATTGCTAATAATAGTATCAATAACAGTGACAAAAATTATAATAATTATGATAATAATAATAGTCTTATTGCTATGATAATAATCATAGAAATAAGAATGATAATAATAGCAGCAATAATAATAACAACACAAATAATAGAAACAATAATGATAACGATGATAATAATAATGAGGACAATAATGTTCAAAAAATAATGAAAATATAATAAACTGATGATAATGGCCAGAATGATGACAATACTAATAATAATCATTATGATCTCAAAAGTAACAATAAAAGATATAACAAGAACGATAATAATTACAATTATCATTATTACAATTATAATAAAGATTGTAATGATGATGATAATGATAACATTGCTGGCTTCAGGAAACTGATGCCACCCTTTTATCTTGTTTTAATTTTATTTCAATTTC
Source organism: Penaeus vannamei (assembly GCF_042767895.1). Taxonomy (NCBI): domain Eukaryota; kingdom Metazoa; phylum Arthropoda; class Malacostraca; order Decapoda; family Penaeidae; genus Penaeus; species Penaeus vannamei. Next base: position 12,329,662 of record NC_091587.1, on the reverse strand, counting down.
ATTTCGTCATCTCTATTTTATTATTGTCATTTCCATTATAGTCTCGTGGTTTGGATTTCATTCTTCTCATATTTATTTTCGTCATTTACATTTTACTTCTATAGGATAGGAAAACCTACTGGTATATTGTTTTTATGTTTTTTTTTTTCTCTCTGTCTAGAACTAGAAAAAGAACATGATTTAGACAACTAATGAATAATCATTTTACTGTCAACATAAAAGAGTAAATAGCAGATCAGATTCCAATTTTTTTGTATTTTATATTCTAATTTTTAGTAAATAGCAGATCAGATTCCAATTTTTTTGTATTTTATATTCTAATTTTTGTATTTGATACGTATGTGTATATATTATTTGATAAATAGATAAACAAATGAATATATACAGGTTGGGATTTTTACTAGATAAGAATATATCTGCGTTTATCTTTAAATATGTTTAAAAAGGAAACACCTTTGGCTGTGAACGAGGTGGAAATATATATATTTTTTACAAGTAAAAGTAAGAGTAAAACAGATAATACAGTAATATATATCAAAATGAAATAAAAGTTCTTGAAAACTTAATATACATCTTCAAGGGAAAAAGGAAAAGTTAAAAAGAGAGAAAATGGAAAAAAAAGAAAAAGGGGAATGTGATAAAAGAGAAGGAAAATGAAAAATAATAGAATGGAGGAAGTGAAACAGAAGACGAAAATGAAAGAAAAAGAAAGAAATGGAAGAATGTAGGAAAATAGAAAAAGGGAAAAATGAAGGAAAAGGAGAGAAAGAAAACTATTACCAAAGAAAGAAAAAATGAAAACGTGAAAAGAAAAAAAAAGGGAAAAGGCGAAGAATAATAAGAAAAAAAAGAAAATAGAATGAGAAAAGGGAAAAAGAAGAAAAGGGAGAAAGGAGGAGAAAATGGAAAAAAGATGTGGATTATTTCTTGTATATTTCTTTATGTGTCTTTGTGTCTTTTTTGTGTTTCTTTTGTTGTAAGCATTCGTCTTGAGTGTATATACACTTTAATACTTTCTTTCTCACTTTTTGTTTTATGCATTCGTCTTTTTTATTCTTCCTCATGTTGTCTATCGTTCTTTCTCTCATATGTCTTGTTCCTTTTATTCCTCGCGCTCATTTTTCCCTCCTTCTATTCTTCCAACGCATTCTTTTTCTTTTTCGTTTTCTTTTTTCGCATTTATCTTTTATTTCCCTTGTTTCAGTTTTCATCTTTTTGTCTTCCTCCTCCTCCTCTTTCTTGCTATTTTCCATCATTCGTTTTTTCATCTTCCGTTCTCTCTCTCTCTCTCTCTCTCTCTCTCTCTCTCTCTCTCTCACTCACTCTCTCTCTCTCTCTCTCTCTCTCTCTCTCTCTCTCTCTCTCTCTCTCTCTCTCTCTCTCTCTCTCTCTCTCTCTCGCTCTCTCTCTCTCTCTGTTTCCTCTTATGCCTTGTTTTATTCATTCTCATTCTCTCTCTTTCTCCCCCTCCTCCTCTCTCTCTCTCTCTCTCTCTCTCTCTCTCTCTCTCTCTCTCTCTCTCTCTCCTCTCTCTTCTCTCTCTCTCTCTCTCTCTCTCTCTCTCTCTCTCTCTCTCTCTCTCTCTCTCTCTCTCTCTCTCTCTCTCTCTCTCTCTCTCTCTCTCTCTCTCTCTCTCTCACCTCTCTCTCTCTCTCTCTCTCACTCTCTCTCTCTCTCTCTGTTTCTCTTATCCTTTTTGTTCATTCTCTCTCCCCCCCACCTCTCTCTCTCTCTCTCTCTCTCTCTGTTTCTCTTATACCTTTTTTTGTTCATTCTTTCTCTCCCCCCCCCT
>NC_091587.1:12309483-12324483 GCF_042767895.1 Penaeus vannamei | reverse complement strand
AGTACCAGATATCAAGAGATGATTTGATTGCCCTCCAGAAGCGTGTTTTCACAGACTCATGGAAAAAATGTACAGATAGTATCAACCATCACACCAGCGTTGGGACCATGTGGCACCTCATAAACAAGATTGTTAAGAAAAAGCCCACTGGAGCCCTTCACCACAGCCCACATGAATGTGCCCAAGTTCTCATTACTACTTGGTCTGCCCAGTCTAAAACTTGCATTCTTCCCATACAGGAGGCACTCTCCTCCAAACGTAATGTTCGAAATCTCCGTCTAATGACTGCATTATTGAAGAAGGATGATCAAGAAGATTTGCCTGTAACAGAGGATGAATTGCGACGTGCTCTTGCAGGAATGAAGTTGACTGCCCCTGGGGATGATGGGCTTACATATCAAGTGCTTCGCCTTCTCCAGAAAGTTCCTGGGAACCCTCTTCTACAACTCTACAATCTTTGTTTACATCAGGGGTATGTGCCTCCCGTCTGGACCTGTAGCACAATTGTACCAATCCCAAAGCCTGGTACTGACAAATTCAGGCCTATTTCTCTCACTTCCTGCTTTAGCAAAGTGATTGAACGCATCATTCTTGCTCGGCTCATGCATCGCCTTCAGGATACACTATCTCCAAGACTGTATGGTTTTCTTCCACAAAGAAGTACACATTACTGTTTAATGGAGCTCTACACTCACCTCTCTCCCACTAGTGTGGTTGCCTTCCTTGATCTCAATGCATTTGATGTTGCCAACAGGGAAATTATATTCGACCAGCTAGAAGATTTTGGTGTTAAGGGAAACCTCTTGAGGTGGGTACGAGGTTATCTCTGCAACAGAACCTCATGTGTCCTTTTCAAGGGTGTGTGTAGTTCCTACGAGTGATTTGAACTTGGCACTCCACAGGGTGGTGTTCTAAGCCCTTTCCTTTTTAACATCCTAATGCACCGCTTACTGTCTTTAGTCCCTACCATTCCCGGAACTACAGTTACTTGCTATGCTGATGACATCTGCATCCATTCCACTTCACCTTAAGATCTTCAGACACTCCATGCTTTCTATGCATCTTCTACTACCTGTGGTCTCAGCAATTCCCCAGAAAAGAGTAGAATCTTCACATTCCGCAACCTTAGAGCTTTGCCGAAATTCACTGTGGGTCGGAATGTTATCCCTCACTGCACACAGTATCTGTACTTAGGTGCCCCAGTCAGAATCACACCTGCCATTCCTACAAGACAACGAGTTCACCCCCATCGTTAAAGACCTCCTTGACCTCCTTGATGTCTACAGCAACGCTTTATCCCTATCAAGTGGCTTGCAAACAATGCTACAGGTGTTTCCATCCCGTTAGCGAGGACTCTCTATATATTATTTCTTTGATCAGTTGTTGACTACCTATCCCCTGCCCTTTGTCAACTTTTAAGGAAAGCCTTAGAGCCTCTTGAAAATGTTCAAAATCGGGTAATGAGATTTATACTAGGATGCCCCCTCTCCACCCGGATAGTTAACATGCAAACTGAATTGAACTTGCCACCACTTGAAAGAATTTACACAAATGTTACATATTTCTCTGTTAAGTGCCTTTATTTCCCTTATCTTGCACCAAACTTTGCTGCTACCATCAGGACATTGCTTGGCCCAGATGTACCCAGACCCCCACTTCGACCAGGGGGATGCAACCTTACGAAAGTGGTGTGTGACAAACTTCAAGACCTAAATGTTAATGTCCAGCACCACCTGCAGTTGTCCCTGAATTACCTCCATGGTGAGTTCTCCATCCAGCTGTCACATACACACCGACCTCCAAAAGCGATCCTCCTCTCCTACAGAAACAATTGGCCCTGGAGACCATCGCAAGTGTGTCTACGTTAGTCCCCGCCGCACACCATCTCTATGTTGACGGCTCATTGCAGGCAGATGGGAGTGCGGCTTGTGCTGTTGGGGTTATAAAACCGAACTGGATTTTATCTCTTTATTTGGTGATGAACCAAGCACAAGTAATGTCAGCAACCGTCGTGAGGCGAATGATGATTCCGGCTCAGGTCCGGCTGCTTAAGAACCTGACCGGCGATGTTTACTCGGCCAGATTGGGCGGTCCCGAGGCAGGAGTCGGCCAATCACAGGTCAGGTGCGGTTCTCGATTGATGGCCAATCAGGAACCGCTACAGCACTCCACCTCTAGTTTCGCGGTCGCGAAACGGACTTTGGCGATTTTCATGGGCTGGTGCCGGTGTGCGGGTGTGCGGGTTTTTTCACACAGGTCCTCTCCCCTGTGGTGTACACACTTCACAGGCCCTCTCTCCTGTGGTGTGCAGAGAGAGATCATCCAATTGGCGAGGCATTATTGTCACTCACTTGGCGTGATCCTCCAGAGCTAAAGCCTCCAGACTTGAGCTTGATTTTGATACTCTTTGACAACAAACTACACAGAGAGCTCCGCCAATTTCTCGTGGTTCGCCGCGACAATTGGCCAGGCCTTCTCTTGTAGTAAGTGCCCCACTACCGCTCCCTTTGAGAGCGAGGTTACAAACCAGGTCTGGACCCTCTGGTCCTGGACATAGTTTGTGGCCACGCACCAAGGGCCACTTTTCGGTGTCTAACTCTTGCCCTCTCTTTCTGACTTCCTGGTGCAGCCTGGGCCTGCGGGAAACGTTGATTTCCAACATTCGCCTGGGCTGCGGTGACGTGATCACACCCCCCTTGTAGCAGGATTGGGGTGCAGAGCGTTTACCACACCAAAACTCCGAGTTCAGCTCACCCAGGGGGATCTCCTGTCCTGTGGTGCTGAAGGGTTGTGTGTAGGGATCAGATTTGTGAGGCCCTTCTTAAGACCTCACCCAGAGAGGAGGTATAAGGATAATCCCCGAAAGGGGACCAATCTATTTCCAACTCTCTAAATGACCACCACAAAATGAATCAGACCTTGGCAGTCACCCTGGAGCCTTTCAAGGCTGCAGGGGGGGCGAAAGAAAACCCAAAAGCAGGCCGAACGTGTCCGGCCTGCTGAACCGAGCAAGGACAAGATAGAAACACCAACCACAAAGTCTGTCCATGCACACCAGACTGAGGGAAGCCTGAACTCCCCTCAGAACTCCCTCAGTCAAGAAGGGGCTCCAGCTGTACCAGCCAAAACAGCTGCCCCCACTTCCAAAGGCCTTAAACCCCTGCAAAGGGGAGGCGTGAAGCGACGAAGGGTGGAAACTGACTCTGAAGAAGAGGCAGAACACACCCCAAGTCGACTAACGCGGTTTAAGGTACCAAAAGACTTTGACAATGCATACCAGCTGGTAAGGGCATTGGAGAAGGAAAGAAATGTAAGATTAACAATCCGAATCTCCAGAGATGAGGGCATGATCATTGCCCCCAAAGACAAAGCCACCATGAACTTCCTGCAGGAAATCAAGGTGCTAAAAGATGGGAGGAAGGTGTGTATCTCACCACTGACCTCCCAAGAGAAAAAGTCCAAGATGGTGCTACTTGGCTTTCCACTAGGGTTCGACGTAGAGGTGATCACGTCTCTCCCACAAGTGATGGAGGCTTCCCGCATGACCAAAGGGAAGTCTCCAACCAGGCAAGTCCTGGTTATCCTCAAGGGAGCCCCAATCACCACCCTTGATCTGGGTAACTGGGGCTCATACAAGCTCAGGACATGTGTGCCAGAGCCCTTGAGGTGTTTCACGTGCCAGAAATTTGGGCATCACCAGGCCAACTGCAAGGCCAAAGCCAAATGTGGTGTATGCAGCGAGGCACACGAAACCGAAGTGTGTATAAAGGCACACAAAGATGGCCAGGACACAACAGCCAAGTGTCCAAACTGTGCCAAAAAACATCATGCCTGGAGCCTGGCTTGCTCTGTCGGGAAACAGGCAGTGATTAAAAAGCAGGAGCTAGCCAAAAAGCGTCCTGACTTTGTCCCTGCGCCCCCAGGCACCTATGTCTGGGGCCAAAACAAAAAACAAAACCAAAAAGAAGACTCCCTGACCTCCTAAGAGGAAGGAGTCGCCCTCACAGAGAAAATTGGATACCTCTAACAGAGAGGAATTCCCCAAGCTTGCTAGTGGCAAAACAACAAAAAAGAACCAAAGGGAAAAAGGTTCAAAGTCCACAGCAATGGTCCCCCCAGTAGATGATAATCTTTTCTTTGACGAGAATGATATGACTCCTGTTGAGTGCTGTAGTTTCTGCAGTAGCAACAGCCTTGGGGATGACCAGTGAGGAGGCGGAGAAAGCAGTGCAGGTCGCCATGACTGCTATGACCCAAACTGTGGCGGCTCTGAAGGGAAGGAAGCTAGAAGCCTCCAAACCGATAACGAGCAGCGCCCCCCTCCCTAAATCCTCGGATGGCAGGCTAGCTTCAAGAGAAACATTACATAAAACCCCAGCTAGTCTGTCAGGACAGGCTGAAACTGTTCAGCAGGCCGAGTCTGTACAGCCAAAGTCTCGTCCTCCGACCCGAGGTGACACTTCCAACCTAGGCTCTACACCCCTCGGTAAGGCCTTAACGGGAGTGTCTGACTTAGAGGAAGTTGTACAATCCTCAATCCACGAGGATCTGTATTTATCTGATGCCACCAGCACTGGGGCATCTGAAGCTGAAGAAAGTGACACTGAGTAACCATCATGGCATACAATCTAAGCATACTGCAGTGGAATATCTGTAGCTATAAAAGCAAGAACTCCTTTCTCCAGTCAATTGTGCGAGCAAGGAGCATTGACGTCATGCTCCAGGAGACACTAACAATGGGATCCGTGTGCTTCTCAGGATATCATGCCTTCACCACTCCAAACCTGGATGGTGCTAGAGGCCTGATGACCCTGGTAAAAGAAGCTATCCCTTGCTCCTTAATAGCCAACCCGTAGCACTGTGGAGATGGTGTTGAATCTCTTGCTGTTGAGATTCAGCTACCCGGGGGCTCTATAAAAATATACAATATTTATAACAAACCACTGTGTGAGAGCTTAGATCTAAACCAGTTCTGTGCTACTGCAGCACAAGACCGAGTGATCATAGGGGGAGACTTCAATGCACACATAGCCATGCTGAATCCCCGCAAAAGGCCGAACGCGGCAGGCATTCACATAGCAGAAGTGCTTGAGACATTCCCTGAGATCGCTCTTCTCAACACCAAAGAACCAACGCATGTGAAGGGAGGGGTCCTAGACCTCACCTTTGCCACTGCAACAATGGTGGAGAGAATTTGGTGGTGTGTCGATGATACGGATACTAGTGATCACTACGGCATAGTCACCACACTAATGGATGCAGGTCCAGCCCAAAGACCACATCACATTCCTAAATGGAAAACTGACAAGGCCAACTGGTTTGCCTTCCAAGAAGGCTTGGCTCGATGTCTGAAAGACAATGAACCCAATAACAATAATGAAAACGTGGATGTGCTAGAGGCAAGGCTAATCCAGGCCATAAACCAGGCAGCCTCACAAACCATTCCCAAAACTCGCCCATGGTCCAGAACTCACAAAGACGCCTGGTACTATAATGACGAAATCAAAGAGGTCAACCACAGGGTTAATATGTGTAGAAAAAACTTCCGACGGCAAAGATCTTCCGACAATCTGGCCCTGTTGAGGGAAGCTGTTGTGGATGCCAAGGAAACTGCCAACAGAGTAAGGCAGGAAAAATGGCTGGAATGGTGTCAATCTTTTGGGCACCAGACCAGCCTTACAGAGTTGTGGAAACGGGTCAGGCAAGCGACAAGCCGCCAAGCCCCGAAATGCACTCATCATGACCCACAATCAGAGGCTAACAGATTGGTGCTTGAGTTCTCTGCCAGAACCAGCACCAACAATCTGCCTGCAATGATGAGAGAAAAACAACAAAACTTAAATCCAGAAAGACTTGCTCTCATAAGAGACAAGGCACTCGAAGCTAATGACACAGATGCCTTGTTCTCTCTTAGGGAACTAAGAAAATCATACAAACCCAGTTCTGAGTCAGCACCGGGATCTGATGGGATCTCTCACCCCATCATTTTGCATCTAGGCCTTGCAGGAGAACTTGCATTTTTGCAGGTTATCAACAAATTCTGGCAAACAGCCCCAGAGCTGGAAACAAGCCACAATAGTTCCCATCCCAAAGCCAAAGGTGCCTGGCAAGTACCGTCCCATCTCTCTTCTCAGCTGCCTGGGTAAAACAGCTGAAAAGATGGTACTCAACAGGCTCCGATGGAAAACGGGTCCCCCCCCCATGAACACCTGCATGGGTTCACAAGGGGTAAGAGCACTGCTCATAGCATTTCCACACTCTTAAGCACAATCTGCACCTCACCCGCCGTGGTTGTCTTCCTTGACCTGGAGAAGGCTTTTGAGTTGGCAAGTCCACTTGCCATTCAAGAGACCCTAATCCACAAAGGAGTCAAAGGCAGACTCTTGGCCTGGATAGCTATTTTAAAAATAGATCAGCAAATGTCAGATTTCAAGGTCACCTCTCGCAGCACATGCCACTTGAAAATGGAACTCCTCAGGGAGGGGTTCTTAGTCCAGCCCTGTTTAATACCCTCATGTCCAACATACTCGACATTCACCAGCCAGAGGGATGCAAGATCATCTCTTATGCAGATGACTTGGCAATCATAGCCCCTTGCAATCACTGCCTTACTAGAGCTCAGCGTTGTCTCAACCTGGTGTCTGAAGAGTGTTGTGGGACGGGTCTAAAAATAGCAGCAAAATCCAAAGCAATGGCACTGAGAACCAATGTCAGAAACAAAAAACTCACCATACAGGGTATGGATCTGGAATGGGTGAAGGATTATCTATACCTTGGTGTATGGATAGGACACACACTCACTTTCATAAAGGAGATCCAATACCTGCTTGACAGAACCAAGGAAAGACTGAAAGTCATGACAGGGAGACACATAGGAGCAGGACACAAAGTACTAAGATCATTCTATGTACATGCTGTCCGCCTTATTATTGACTATGCATCTGTCGCCTTCATTGCTTCCAGCACAACACTAAAAGAAAAACTGGAAACAATACAAAACAAAGCAGCCAGGATAATTCTAGGTGCACCTAAGTGGACAAAGGTCATCAACCTCCTCATGGAAGCTGATTTACCGTCCATGGACACTAGAATAGATCTAATGGCAGCACAGTTCCTTTCCAAGGTTCTGCAGGCACCCACAAACTCCTAGCTAAGACAAAGAGTTCTCAGACGCCTACAACAAGATTACCAGTTTGCAGACAATTCCTGGCTCACACATACAGCCAGAGTTTTGATACGCTTTCAACTAAAAGATTCATTGCTTGCCAAGGGTATGGACCCCCACCTCACCCTGATTACAAAGAACCCCCGCCGTGGGCAAACGAAATGATCGAATTCTCAATCCTAAATCTCACAATGAGAAAAGATCAATATTCCATGCCTAGCCCAAAGGCACAAGCACAAAGGGTCATTGAACAAATAACTCCGCCGGGTAGTATAACTTACTACACGGACGGATCCGTGGATCCAATAAACCATACTGCAGGCGCCGGCTTTGCAACAAAGAATACCACAGTATCCATTAGGGTCACTGACAATGCCTCAACGCTTCAGGCTGAAACAGTTGCGATCATGGAAGCATTGACACGCGTCCCTGAGGGGAGGGCACGTCATTCATACAGATTCAAGAGCAACTATTGACAGCTTACAGCATAGCATACCCCCAGATAACATCTACCTCTTGACAACAGTACTCTACATAGCCCAAAGAATTCTTAGTCAAGGTAGAAGAATCATCGTAGACTGGGTCCCAAGCCACATAGGCATACAAGGGAACGAGCTTGCTGATAAACTAGCCGAAAAGGGCAGGGGTATGCCCCCATCCTCCATGATCGTTAAACCCAGCCGAAGGGGACTGAGCCTAGTTACCAAAGCTGCAGCGTGTGCGGTCCTCCGGGGAGCACATAGAGAAAACATCACAAAATCGCTCGCTGCCAAGTGGTACTCAGATGCTTCAGGCTATGAGCCACTGGCCCTTCCTCCAAATACAAAAAGAGGTACCGAAGTCATACTATTCAGACTAAGACTAGGTTACCAATGCGCTTGGCAAATTATTGACAGTGAGTCTGGGAGGTTATGTAAACACTGCGGCGAGCCTAACGCCACCCTGTTACATTACTTGCAGAATTGTGCACACACACAATTTCTGAGGCAGGGACCACCCACCACAGCCGCCGGGCTGGTAAAAAGGGTGTGCAACATGCTTTCACCGTGGCAGCTGGATCGCTTGCTTGCAATCCAGCCACCGCGGTAAGCATGCAGTTCAAAGAAAACATCTGAGTTAACTAGAAATAGTAAACACAGGCCGGGCCACTCCAGAGAAAAGGCCCGGGCGAAGCATGACTTCGCAAATCTAACTGAACTGTGCGGGTTTGACGCGGTCGACGGTCACGGTGTCTTCTCCCTTTGGTCGGCGGATGGTGATCGTCTTGTAGCCTCTTCGGATGACCGGGAATGGACCCTCGTAAGGAGGACAGAGAGGAGGTCTGGGATGTTTTCTCACACAGACGTGAGAGCAATCCTGGAGTCCTGGGGGCATGTATATGTCCTGTTAACGGGTCGGTCTCGTCGGTCGGCTGCGTACCCGGGTCATCCGTTCGCAGAGTTGTTTGCCGTAGGTTCCTGGTTCGAAGTTGCTGGCTGTGACGATGAAATCTGCAGGGAGGGCGAGCGTTGTTCCGTAGACCATTTCAGCGGCGGTGCACTGCAGGTCCTCTTTGAAGGATGTCCGGATGTTAAGGAGGACATGGGGCAGTTGGTCGACCCACCTCCTGTTGGAGGAGGAGGATGTCAGGGCCTGCTTCATATGCCGGTGGAGTCGCTCGACCATGCCGTTGGCGCTGGGGTAGTAGGCGGTCGTCCTGATTCTTTTGGAACCAAGTAGTACCATCAGCTGGCGCCAGAGTTCCGACTCGAACTGGGCGCCGCGGTCGGTAGTGACGGTATCCGGCGTGCCGAAGCGGGAGATCCAGGTGCTGAGGAAGGTCCTGGCGACTGTCGCTGCGGTGATGTCGCGGATGGGCGTAGCCTCGAGCCATCTGGTGAAACGGTCGATCATCGTCAGTATGTAGCTGTAGCCGTCGTCCGAAGGCAGGGGTCCCACTATATCGATGTGGATGTGTTGGAACCTTTCGTCTGGGATAGGAAACGTCTGGAAGGGAGATTTCGTATGCCTGTAGATTTTGGTCCTCTGGAATTCGATGCACGAGGGGCACCACTCTCGAACATCTTTGTTAATGCCAGACCAGACGACTTTGCCACGGATGACATGTTGGGTGGCCCGGATGCCTCGATGCTGGTGGTAGGCGTCGAAGAATCGCCGGCGGAGGGAAGGCGGGATGTATGGTCGTGGGTATTTGAGGGAGACATCACAGAGAAGGTCGTTGCATGAGTTTGGGATCTTGACTCTCTCAAGGCTAAGGGAAGTCTGGCCCTCTATGAGCGGAGTCATGGACGCGTCCTGGCATTGTTCACTGCTGACCAGTTGGTAATCCACAGCGTCGTCGGCGTGGGTCGCTGCAGCTATGGTAACCCTCGAGAGGGCATCGGCGGCCTTGTTGTCCGCGCCCCAAATGTGACGGATGTCCGTTGTGAACTGTGAGATGTAGTCCAGGTGGCGCTCCTCGCGAGGGGATTGGCGGCGGGTCCTCGAGTGTAGGGCGAAGGTGTGGGGTTTATGGTCCGTCAGGATGTGGAATTCCTTAGCCTCCAAGTACGGCTGGAAGTGCCTCACCGCGGAGTACGCTGCCAGGAGTTCCTTTCCGAAGGCACTGAATCGTGACTGGCATGGCGACAGGGTCTGCGAAAAGAAGACAAGAGGTTCCCATTGCTTACCCTGTCATTGCTGGAGGACAGCGCCGATGGCAGTGTCGGAGGCGTCGACTGCTATGCTGAGAGGAGCCTTGGAACGAATCTCCTGTAGAAGTTGAACATCCCCAGGAATTTTCGAAGTTGCTTCTCCATGGCAGGCTTGGGGAACTTCTTTATGGCGGTAACCTTCTCCTGCGTTGGGGTGATGCCTTGAGGGGTGACGGTGTGGCCTAGAAAAGAGAGCAAAGCTGCGCCGAAGAGACATTTCCCTGGGTTGATCACGACCCCGGCTTCTTGTAGTCTGCTGAAGATGATGAACCGCTGGAAGGTCTGAGCGGCGTTGCGGAGACCGAAGGGCATCCTGAGAAACTCGAACAGGCCGAACGGTGTAATGACGGCCGTCTTGGGGATGTCCTCCTCAGCGATCGGAATCTGTTGGTACGCCCTCACGAGGTCGATCCTCGAGAAGACCGTACAGCCGGACAGCTCGTGGGAGAAGGTGTAGGTGCGGCAGCGGGTATCTGTCGGGGGCGGTGACCGTGTTGAGATGACGGTAATCACCGCACGGGCGCCAGTCACCGTCCTTCTTCACCAAATGCAGAGGGGCTGCCCATTGGCTGCTGGAAGGGCGTATGATCCCTAACTGCATCATGTGGTCGAATTCCGCGGACGGCAGCGAGAGTGGGCAGGAGGACCATGAGTCACGATGTGGTGACGGACCTCGTGCCGTGGTTGGGTAGCCCGGTTGATCGGCTTGGATAAAGCCGGGAATTCCCGCAGGATGTTCTTGTAAGTGCAGGATCTGGGAAACACTGTGTATATTAAAGGAGCACTTACCAGAGTCGGGGCGGCGAGTGTGCGGGCTCCGGATTGGTGGATGAGAGCCTTACCCTGGAGGTCGACTGACAGACCGTAGTGCTCTAGGAAATCGGCGCCGATGATAGGATGAGGGACGTCTGCGACGAGGAAGATTCATTGGAACCGTTGGCTGGGGGCGCCTGTCAGAGAGAGGGTCTCTGAACGCTCGCCGTAGATGTTGATGGGCGTCGCGTTGGCAGCTTCCAATGTGCGCGAGGAGGGAAGGCGTTTATCCTTGTGGGAGGCCGGGAAGAGGCTCACCTCTGCCCCCGTGTCGATGAGGAAACGGAGGGTGGAAGAGGAATCCCGGACATACAGTAAACGCCGACGAGGTTCGCGGAAAACAGGCGCACTCAGTTTCCGCGGTAGCCGTTTCCCTGCCAGGAGCAAGGTGCACACCGACGGGCGTCGGAGCCGAGACTTCTATGATAATAACAGAAGTAGCGGCGTTGGTCGTCTTGGCGGCGCCTCGGAGTCAGGGAGCAGCTGTAGTTCCAATCTCTGCGCAGAGGCGAAGGTGAGCGGAAACGGGACTGGTGTCGATGGTGAAGGGCGCCTGAAGTTCCGTTCTCTGCGCGGCGGCGAAGGGGTGCGGAAGCGATGCCGGGAGTGTGAACGCTCCTGTGTGGATAATCTCTGTTCAGCTTCGGACAGTGCAGCGACCTGGGCTGTAAGTGATTCCAACGTCGCGGCTGGGCTAGCGGTAGTGGCAGACACAGTTGCTACTGTAGGTGCGCGTGTTTTCGCTGCGATGATCGCGTCGGCCTTCAGAGCGAGCTGCTCTAATGGGGCGTCTGATACCAGCAGGATTTGCTGGATATCTGCGGGCAGCCGTTTGAGGAACAGGGAGCGCATGACGTCTGACGGGAATGTCATGCCGGTGCGGGTGAGGAGGCGCTGGAAGTGGCGGAGAATTTCCGAAAGCGTAGGGTTGTCCGTGGTGTCGGAGGAGAGGAAGGAGCTCAACGCGGCCAGAGGGTTTGGTGCTGCGCGTCTGAGGATCGCTTCCTTGAGCTCGTCGTATGTGGCGTACCGCTGATTGTTCAGGAGGTCGCCGACGGTCAAAAGGAGCTCGGATGGAAGGTTGGTGACCAGCATACGGACTTTGGTGGTCTGGGCGGTGATGTTCCTGAGGAGGAATTCCTGCTCCACCCGAAGAAACCATTCCGGCAGGCTGGCCAGAGAGCAAGTTGGTAGTGTCCTGTTTGTTGCTGACATCTTGTGTGAAAAACTTGGTTCACTCCGAGGGTCACCAGTGTTGGGGTTATAAAACCGAACTGAATTTTATCTCTTTATTTGGTGATGAACCAAGCACAAGTAATGTCAGCAACCGTCGTGAAGCGAATGATGATTCTGGCTCAGGTCCAGCTGCTTAAGAACCTGACCGGCGATGTTTACTCGGCCAGGTTGGGTGGTCCCGAGGCCAATCACAGGTAAGGTGCAGTTCTCGATTGATGGTCAATCAGGAACCGCTACAGTGCCATATTCTCCACCACCATGCAGCCGCCTGTGGGTAATGAATGGCTTGGCCGCAGGCTACCTGATTCTTCAAGCTCCACCTTTTGTGAACTTAACGGCCTCCTAGACGCAGTAACTCTTATTGTTCAAAGAAAAGTAAATGGTGTGATAATCTGCGATTCCAAATCGGCACTTCTTGCACTCTCCTCTCCAAGACCTGTTTGCGCCCGTGTTGTTCAGGAAATAAGGTATCAACTCACCATCGCCCATGATAGCTCGCTCATCGCATCTTTGGTGTGGACACCATCTCATATCGGTCTTGCTGGTAATGACACTGTTGATTGCCTCGCCAAGGCTGCCTGCGCGTTTGACTTGGACGACGTGAATGCTGCACCTCCCTCCAGTGCTATAAGAAAATCATATACTCTGCCGCTCATAATGTGACAGTGCTTCGTAGGGATACAGAGCGGACTAGCAGGGTTTCCATACAGCACCATGACCACTTTCTTCATTATCGTTAAAAATATCGTCGTCGTGGACGACTTGCTTAGACACAAGGTTGTGAGTGCTAGGCTACGGTTGGCCTACCGGCCAGCGTGGCAGGTCTCTCATGCAGAGGATGTGCCTCACTATTCTTCTTGTAAACTGTGCAACACTCCTAATGCCAACACTATTGACCATTATTGCCTTCAGTGCCCCTACCAAGGGATCAGGATCTGATTCAAATCTGTACCTATTTGCTTGCGTATGAGACATTAGATTTGATTCTCACTTGCCATCCACACTTTGGTGGGTGTTAGTTGTATGTCTGTATGCTTTTGTTATATTGTGTTTGTGTTTATGTATCCACTGTGTGCCCTGCAAGACACGAATGTTTTGTACTTAATTGTTACTAGGCTTGTCGCCTTCGGGCGTAATGAAATGATCAAATAATAAATAATCTGTGTGTGTGTGTGTTTGTGTGTGTGTGTGTGTGTATATATATATATATATATGTATATATATATATATATATATATATATATATATATATATATATCTGAGGAACAAGGGTTACCCTCCCACTCGGCGCGCCTCAAGGGCTCCCCTTTGCACCAGCACGACACAGCCGCGCCACGCTACCTACCCCTCCTATCAATAAACAGCTGAACCAGAATTGTGTCTCCATAATCCACCAAACCAGAGCAAACACAAAACCCTGACAACTGGTGGAAAGCAGCGGAATGACACGAACAAGAAGCCTCAAAAAAACTGTAAGTACACCATAGGCAATTATTTCTTTTCTTTCCTCTTTCTTTGCCTATGCGTGCATGCCGTACTTTTTTTTTCACAAGTGCAGTGATTTTTCCCAAAAATATCGAAACAAGTGTCTGTGCAAAGTGCATTTTCTTTCCTTCTTTTCTGTTATCTACCATGTTTTTTCTCGTCGCTTTTTTTAAGGGAATCAATCCCCAATTTCATCACTTGCGAGATTGCATTTTCTTTCTTTGGCGTGTTTTTTTGTTTAAATCTAACTCGGCTTAAATGTTTTATTCATGTGGGTGAATATATCGTGCATTTTCTCTGAATTATTTCCTATTTCTTTGGACATTCTAGGTCACGTGACTAGTCCTAAGCATTGCCTTATTCTCGCAATATTTTTTATTCTCATTATATCTCACTGCGTTAACCGACGCCATATCGACGTTCAGTTCGCATATTATTACTAAGTGCATTTATTTGGGCTCGGTTTACCAATGCATTGGTGAGGTTTTTTAATATCTAAATAATTTAGTTGAATTGTGCACAAACAAGATTTTCTCTTCCCCCACGCTTCCCACCTATCCCCGTCCTTCACTCGTTAATATTTCTGTCCAAGCCAATAGCATTTTAAATTTTGATATTTTTATTGTAAACATATTTTTGAAAGCAACGTGCGTCTTGTTTATTCGTATTTTATATGAATATCAACTTCAGTAATTTTATGTTCGTTTTCTAGTGCGAGTAACTTCACACATAGCTTTTCAGGTCATTTTAGGTCAGGTCTTGTCAATAAATGACATATCTCACCTTTTGTGACCTGTCTTAGTACTATTTTCCACATTTTTTTCTGAAATTTAATATTATTTATATAACACGACGATTTACAATAGTGATGTATTTACTTGCGGTTTGCATGGATATATTGGGAACTGTAATAATACTAGCATTATTCATCGAATTAAATTGTATGATTTGAAGTTATTATTATAGAATATTTGTGCATATTCCGAAGTATGTATCGCCGTAATTCGCCCAGGCGATCTCAGCGCTGCGCAGCGCCTTCTTATCGCTTTACGTGAGATTATCGCTGGTATTCCCCAAGAAGATGGGTACCCAATTGCGTTCTGTGTATGAGCTGGATGATGTGTCCCTTCTACGGTTGGATCATCACGTCATCACTTTCCTCAGGGAATTTATTTTAAGTATCATTTACAACCATGAGGGTTGTCTTTCATGTGTCAGTTGTCTCAGGGAAGCTGACCCAAGCCCGCTTGTATCATGTGTTGCTCTACAAGCCGGTCTGTTCTGTCACAGACCAGTCACCGTTCCATTCATTTTACGTACTATTTAAAGTACCATTTTGTATGATTTCGCATAGTAGTTGATTAATATTGCAATTACCGTAGGTTTATTGTTATTAGCATGAATGTTTTTATCGTGCAGTAAGATCGGTGATTGTTTTCATTGCGTGCAATCCACATTCCCGTCCCCGTCTACATACCTGACCCCCCCATCCTCACCCATACCTCTTTTACCTTAGCCTTCCACCCACCCACTCCTCCCCTTCGCTTATTTCTTCCAACTTCCACGCCATTCTATTCCTTTTTTACTCTCGCTCTTACCTTGACAAAC
>NC_091587.1:12271660-12274160 GCF_042767895.1 Penaeus vannamei | reverse complement strand
CGTTCCTCCCCGACCATGTTTCATCCCTTTCTCATTCCTTCCTTCCCGTTCCGTTCCCATTCATTCCGTACCGTCCTGTTTCATCCTTTTCCCATTCCTTCCGTCCCGTCCCGTTCCGTCCCCATTCCTTCCGTTCCGTTCCATTCCCATCCGTTCCGTTCCGTTCCGTCCCATCCCACCCCGACCCGACCCGTCGCCATTCCTTCCTCCTCGATCACTTCCTCTCTTCTAATCCGTTCCCATCCGTTCCCATCCGTTCTCATTCCGTGTCGTTCCGCTTCGTTCCGCTTCGTTTACTACCCAAGTGCCTTTTAACCGGCGTTTTACCCTAATAGGAACAAGGGAAGCCGGTTGCATTACCCAAAGCAGATATGAACCTCCGATTGATTCCACATCGAGACTAAAGCTGATTCTTCCCTTTCGACGGAGCGAGTGGAGGGCAGGAGGTGGAGGGTGGGAAGTGGAGGGAGGTGGAGGGTAAGAAGTGGAGGGAGCAATGTGGATGATAAAAGGTGGAGGGAAGAGGGTGGAGGGTAGAGAGTAAGAAGTTGAGGGCAGAAGGTGGAGGGAGGTGGAGGGTAGGAAGTGGAGGGAGCAATGAGGATGATCTGGAGGGTAGAGAGGAAGAGGTTGAGGGCAGGAGGTGGAGGGTAAGAAGTGGAGGGACGTGGAGGGTAGGAAGTAGAGCGAGCAATGTGCATGATTAAGGTGGAGGGTAGAGACTAAGAAGTTGAAGGCAGAAGGTGGAGGGTAGGAAGTGAAGGGAAGTGGAGGGAGGTGGAGGGTAGGAAGTGGAGGGAGCAGTGTGGATGTTAAAAGGTGGGGGGACCGGGGTAGAGAGTAAGAGGTTGAGGGCAGAAGGTGGAGGGAGCAGTGTGGAATGTAAAGACTGGAGGGCAGGAAGTGGAGCGCAAAAAGAGAGAGCAATCTGGATAATAAATAAGATGGAGTCAACAATTTAAAGAGAAGCATAGACCAATACGGAATAGAAGGCAGAGGTAGGAAGTGAAAGTGAAGTGAAAGATGAAATAAGCACGTAATAACGAAGAATCGAAGAAGACAAAACACGTGGAAGCCGAAGGGTGGAGGAGATTAGTGTCTAGTGAAGGATGAAATGGGTGAAAAACGCAAATAGAGTGTCAATTGCAGTAATTAATATCGAAGTCATTTGATACCGAAACACGCACGCGACATGTTTGAAAAACGTGGATCAGTTGAGGCTTATGAGGCGGTAACAGCATGTCAGGAAATTGATTTGAAAAGTTTTTACATAGTCGATTAACTGATCTTGCATGTCCAAACAAATCTGGGAAAGATATCTGTCTATCAGTCTAGCTAAAGCATATCGTATGAGAAATCGTGTCTGCAGTCCTCTATCTATCTATCTATCTGCCTATCTCCCTGTCTGTCGATCTATTTTTCTGTTTGTCTATATGTCTGTCTATCAGTTTGTTGGTTTGTCTGTATGTATTTGCATCTTTCGTTATCATATAAGAAATAAGAAAAAAAGGCAAAAAAACAAAGAAAATAGAGCGAAAAGTAACGATAGACGAAGAAGAAAACAATGAAAAAAAAACACGCAGGGAATAAGAAGAAAAGACAAAATAATTTTTCAGAGAATGAGCGATAAGTAATGAAAGACGAAACAAGCAGAAAAGTAACAAAAGAAAAATAAAAGAAAAAAATTGGATCGAAAGAAATGAAAGCTCAACCCTTTTCGAAATAACAAAAGAAAAAAGAAAAAAATAAATAAAGAGACGAAAGGCTAAAACTCGAAATAATCAAATAAAAGGCCAACCCATTCAAAATAAGATTTTTAAAAACCAAAATGAAATAAATAAAAGGCAAACGCATTCGAAACCATAAGAAAAAAAGAAAAAAAAAACATTCGAAACCAGAAGAAAAGTAAAAAATAAAGAAAATATATAAAAAAGGGAAAGAACATGAAACCAGAAGAAGAAAAGTAAAAAAAGAAAGAGTATATAAAAAGAAAAAAAAAACATTCGAAACCAGAGGAAAAGTCAAAAATAACAAATATATAAAAAAGGGAAAAAATCCAACCCATTCGAAACCAGAAGAAGAAAAGTAAAAAAATGAAAAATATATAAAAAGGAAAAAAAAACAAACCCATTCGGAACCAGAACAGTAATAAATATATATATATATATATATATATATATATATATATATATATATATATATATATATATATATATATATATATAAGGGAAAAATCCAACCCATCTGAAACCAGAAGAACAAAAAGAGAAACAGAAATGTTCGAAAAGACGTCAAAACTCGACCCCCTTTTGAGCGCGTCCGATTCCCCTCTGACATTCACCTCTTGAGGGACAACACGAACACATAGAGCTCTCCGGCATTCACCTTCCCTTAGGCCGGATAAGTGGATTTGCATCTCGAGTTAGGGATTCGGACACGGTGTTGAGTGCGCTTTCAGTGCATCTTTTATAAACATTATTTTTTTCTTTTAATTCGTGTA
>NC_091587.1:12236660-12244160 GCF_042767895.1 Penaeus vannamei | reverse complement strand
ATGCGGTATGTAGGTATCTATGAGGTATGTAGGTATCTATGCGGTATGTCGGTATCTATGAGGTATGTAGGTGTCCATGAGGTATGTAGGTATTGCTTTTGTCTCTGTGCCTTTAAACTTGGAGGTGACTTAATGCAAGTAATGATATTCATGACTTGAGTAATTGCTGAATTAAGGCGCGCTGAACCTCTCGCTCGGGGGAGGACTCAATGCCTATGTTGCAAGTGAATGCTGCACGCGCTCGCTCTTTGCAACCGCTGTGTGCAACGACACTGCAGCTTCAGGAAAGACTCACTCGGTCTCGTGGCAGCTGATACCGCTTGCCTCATTTATGTCGCTTGCCTCACTTATGCCGCTTGCCTCACTTATGTCGCTTGCTTCACTTAAAGCGTTTGCCTCACTTATGCCGCTTGCCTCACTTATAGAGTTTGCCTCACTTATGCCGCTTGCCTCACTTATGCCGCTTGCCTCACTTATGCCGCTTGCCTCACTTATGCCGCTTGCCTCACTTATGCCGCTTGCCTCACTTATGCCGCTTGCCTCACTTATGTCGCTTGCTTCACTTATGCCGCTTGCTTCACTTATGCCGCTTGCCTCACTTATGCCGCTTGCCTCATTTATGTCGCTTGCTTCACTCATAGCGTTTGCCTCACTTATGCCGCTTGCCTCACTTATGCCGCTTGCCTCACTTATGTCGCTTGCTTCACTTATGTCGCTTGCTTCACTTATGCCGCTTGCTTCACTTATGCCGCTTGCCTCACTTATGTCGCTTGCTTCACTTATGTCGCTTGCTTCACTTATGCCGCTTGCCTCACTTATGCCGCTTGCCTCATTTATGTCGCTTGCTTCACTCATAGCGTTTGCCTCACTTATGTCGTATGCCTCACTTGAAGTCGAATCCTCGTGCATGATGCAAGGAAATGCGTGATGCTGTAAATAATGCCTTTAATTCTGGCTGATGTCTAGAGAAGTGTGCTGTGTATGAGAGCGCGCGCGTATGTAAGTGTATCACCCAGTTTTTTTCGCTCTTTTCTTTTCTTCTTAAGTAGTGATCCGAATTACTTCCACAGACTTAGTTGCCATAACTTATTCTTTTCTCTTATTTTGGTTTATCTAAAGTACTTAACAGGCAGAGCTATCAGCTGACGTATAAACAGACCTAGAATGATAATTACAAAGCAGAATTAGCACTATTGATAATGATAATGACAATGAAAACCACATTCAACCATCAACATCGGATAACATAGAAACACATTAAGGTGAAATTCCAGCCCCACAAAACCGGCAACATTCTCCATGCTACCTGTTCGAACACATCAGCCGATCATGTTCCAAACGTGTCTCCTCCTCATGCCGGGTGCAGATAATGCGTCTTGCCGTAGGTTCACACACTTGTCGCATGAATGTAATGTATTTCCGTTATAAGCGCGATGCCCTTGTACCTGATGTCAGGACAATGACTAAATCTATCATTTGTCATGTATCTGTCCTTATCTAACATGTATTTACCGGTTTTATTCCCCTCTCTAGATGGGGCATATTTATTCATATCTATTTCTATAGCTATTCTGTATATCTGTCTATATATCCATCTATATATCTGTATATCTATCTATCCATTAACACACACACACACACATATATGTGTGTGTGTGTGTTTGTGTGTGTGTGTGTGTGTGTGTGCGTGTGTGTGTGTGTGTTCTACCTCTACCACCATCTTCTTTCTCTTCCTCCTCCCCACCTTCCTTCCCTTTTCCTTCCCCCTCTTCACCTCTCGTTTTCTGTTGAATAATGCCAATACTGCGCCATCTGCAGGGGAAGCGTAGAAACATATGCCACGCTGTATACGGAGTGACTCGACGGAATGCTGCTCCTGAATAATAATGATGATAATAATGATGATAATAATAATAATATTAATAACAATATTGATAATAATGCTAATAATAATAATGCTAATAATAATAATATTAATAATTATAATAATAATTAAATTGATGATGATAATACTACTAATAATAAAGATAATAATTATAATAATAATAATGATAATGAAATATACAGATAAATAAATAAGTGTATCCCAGGAAAGGTTTTTACATGGATAACTGAAGGAACGTAATAGAGAATGATGCGTGTGCAAGGGAGAGGATAAAAGATGAAGGCAGTTGCAATAGCATCCAATATTGCATTATGGGAGTTCAATGGTGTTGATCGGAGACATCAATCACTATTAGTATTTGTCTATAAAACTTTCCTTTTCTTTCAGTCTGATTCGTTCGCATTCACTGTAGCGTTCGCCCGTCCGTCAAAAAGAATAACAAAAATGAATAATAAAAAAGAAAAAAAAGTGAATAATGGAACATTGTAAATCAGTTGATGGTGTTGATTGCTGACAATGTAGAAACCCGAGAAAAAATATTCTTGAATCATTTCCTCCAAGAATGATATACTGTTTTGTGACTTGCGACCTAGATTCTGTTCATATATATACACGTACAGCCAGCATGTGTGTATATGTGTTTATTTGTGTAAATTTATGTGTTTATGTGTATATTTGTGTGTGTGCGTGTATGTTTGTGTAAATTTGTGTGTATGTTTGTGTGTATATGTATATGTTTATGTGTGTGTTTGTGTATATATGTATTTGTGTGTATATATGTGTTAGTTTGTATATATGTGTGTTAGTGTGTATATATGTGTGTGTCTCTGTGTATATATGTGTGTATGATTATGTAGATGAAACGATTAGGTTTTAGACCAGTGAAAATGACGTTTCAAAATCCAAGTGATGAGTCCTCTCCTATCTTGCACGACGTCGCAACAGCCGGGTTTTCATAAAGATAATGACGCGTGATTATCTCCGCCAGGTTCTAACCGCATGGAACAAATACAGCGCTGCGAGGGAAGGGAAGATGAAGGGAAAGTACGACTCAAACCTTCACTTGCCTCGGTGCCTATAATGACATTCATTGCCCGAGTAATTGCAGGTCTGAGGCGAGCGGAGCAGCGTGCTCGGGAGATAAGCCCTGTGATGTCAGTGAACGTTGTTTTCTTAACGGTACACGGTCTTTGAGTGGGTTTCGCTGAGACCTGAACGCACGTTTGGTTTCAAAATGTTGTTAGGAGCTAGAACATGATTTAAAGTGTGGATGTTGAGATGGCTCGAGAACTCAGTAGACTGGAATAATTTGTCAGACTTTGGGAAGATGATAAATGCTGAAGGATGATGCAAGACTGATCCCTCGATGACGCCACCGACGATTGGCCAACAGAGCCCACTGCTGGTCTTTGGCCTCTGCTCGATGGCCGGAAAATCGAAGGCATGTTGTCCGCCATTATGGTGGCATAACATCCCGAGAAGAAACAGGAACGGAAGCAGGTAGACACCCACACGCCAAATCCGGCCTTCGACTTGAAGTCATGTAGTTCCGTTTATCCGAGAGATCTTTGTTATGACACATTAGAAAACCCCAAGAGGGCCAGCTGGTCACGACATAAAGATGTCCTTCTCCAGACAAAGCTTTTGTTCTGGCAAGCTTGAGAATGCATGAGACAGGAATGAATGCTATAGGGAAAAGGGCCCTTCAGACCTACGACGATTGACCCCGACCTGACAGTCTACATACCACAGGCTTACAGACCACCTGGACACGGCGAAGCGACCTGAAGAAATGCAGTCGAATGATGGCAGGCAGCTCCCTTCACTCCAAAGGCGCCGGACCTCGACCTGGACTCACGAAGTTCCCTCTCCTCAGGCGCTGTAGGAGAGGACTTTTTCACGATGAAGAGTGGACTTCCCGCAGAAGAGGAGCTGCTGGAGATGTTGCTGGGTTGTCTACCTTTAAAGTAGTGGGAATGCTGCATGTGCACGGCCTTTGCAACCGCTGTGTGTAACATCACTGCAGCTTCAGGAAAGACACACCCAGTCACGTGGCAGCTGATACCGCTTGCCTCAGTTGAAGTGAAGTCGAATAGCTGCGGCTGATGCAAACAAATGTCTTTATTTCTAATTAATGCTTAAAGGTCGAGAAGTATACAAGAGATAGAAAGAAAAAGGTTTGACGTAATATAAGTTGTCTCGTTTTCTTTTTCATTATTCTTATCGTTGAATCGTCATTTCCAACAACATATGTCATGTTTAGAAATGAAAAATATATATTTTTTTTATTTCACTCTAGCCCTGCTTTCAGTTTTTTAAAGACGTATACACGGGCCATCATGAGACTTACACCAACAAAATTACTATTATAGCAATGATAATAATGCTGAAAACTATAATTATCACATTACAGACGATAAAATTCAAGACCGCAAACGCCAGCACTCGCCATGTTTCCTGTCAACACGTGAACCAAACTTGTCTTGGACATGTTTCCTGCGCGCCATACCTTCATGAACGGTGTATGTAAAAATGCACATAAACAAAACATGATTCACATTTTGAAAAGCTATGTTCTTAAAAAGTTATAAATTGACAAAAAAAAAAAAAAAATCCGAACCTTCGTGTATGTGAAATGTAGGGACTGATGTGCACGTCTGATACAGCCTCGACTTGGACGGCGCACTAACTATACACTGATAATAATGATAATACGTAATATTATTATGACCAATACCATTATTGTTGTTTTTATTAATTTTATATATATATATATATATATATATATATATATATATATATATATATATATATATATATATATATATATTGAGAGAGAGAGAGAGAGAGAGAGAGAGAGAGAGAGAGAGAGAAAGAGAGAGAGAGAGATATGAATAAATTAATGAACACATGGGAATGAAATATATCAATCAAGTTGTAGATTAAACTTACATGATTAATGGGACACTTGCGCCTGTCTGGATTTGCATATCCTTTCGATGTTAGGAGGAACATTGGAAAAAAAAAATTGAAAATAAGGCGGCCAGATGCAAGGCACAACAAATTCAAGACATAACTAGATATCCATTAAATGTTCACTTGAGGGACGGTCGCGGAACACAGGTTCAGAACCACTGCTGTATGCGCGTGTGTGTGAATATCTGAACATTTACACCAATCGTTCAAGTATTTGTTTAAAAAGCTGGATGATCATTAAGAAAACAAAATCCTGCCACGATGACCTGATCAGCCTAATCCTCAACGTCATAATCACTGACATAAATCCCTAATCTCTTCTTCAGGCTGTTCCCCGTCGGCTCATTTCTCCCGATCAATCAATAGCAGCAAATGAGGAACCGCGACGTCAGGCTGTGTTGATATGTGATGCTTTTTTTCTTTTCTTTTTCTTCTTCTTCTTCTTCTTCTTCTTCTTCTTCTTCTTCTTCTTCTTCTTCTTCTTCTTCTTCTTCTTCTTCTTCTTCTTCTTCTTCTTCTTTTTACTTTTTTTCCTTTTTTTCTTATTTTTCTTTTTTTCCTTTTTTCTGCTTTTCTTTCTTTTTTCCTTTTTTTTTTTTTTCTTATTTTCTCTTTTGTCTTTTTTTCTTTATTTTCTTGTTTTTTATTTTTTTATTTTATTTTTTCTCTTTTTTTTCCTTTTTTCTCTTTTTGGAGTGGTAGTGGTTTAGGTATATCGGTTTATAGATATTGGGTTTAGCTTTGAAATTAGGTGAGGGTTTGTTTGTTTGTTTTTTTCTCGGTTTTTTTTTTTGGGGGGGGGGTAGATATATTGGTTTATATATAATGGGTTTAGTTTTAAAATTAGTTGATGGTTGTTTGATTTTCGTTATTGGTACATAGTGGTAGCTGTGGTTAGTAAGCAGTAGGTGCTGTGTTACTATTACAGTAATGAATGAAATAAATGAAATAAGATGAAACGGTAGTACAATAGAGTGATCTATATGTTGAGTCACATGGTATTTAGTAATAGAGAATGTTGTATGTGAAAATGAAATTTTTGCACGTTCGAATTCAGCTGTGCTTTGTGGCATGGAAAAGAGATTGAATTCTGCTTAAATTAAACATTTGTATATTTTCGAGTATTTGTATATGCATATTTTATTTCTTTCTTTCTTGTTTTATTTGTTTTTTAGCCCAAACAATCATCTGCTTATCAAAAAGAGAGAGTGAAAACGAAAAAAACAGCTGATGTTGACTTGTTGTGTTCACTTCCTTCAAAGACTCGGCTTAAACTCACATCAAAGATCTTACAGATAACTTTTCGCTGTTCATAGTTGCATGAGGAGAACAGATAACTTTTTGCTGTTCATAATTTCTGGAGGATTACAAGGATATCACAAAGGCTCCAGAAAAGATATCTTATTTCCCCTTCCGAGAAAGGTAAAAACAGAGCATTAATATCTCACATTTTCGTTTTGTAGAAACTATGTATCCTTTGCATAAAGCTGTATTAACATGGCTAATCAGATGTTGAAGCTTAATGTCATATGAATCTCTCTTGGCATATAAGTGCGTTTAATATTTCTCTGATTCATGTTGCAGTGTATGAATAAGTGTTTGGTGTAGAGTAACTTGCGTGTGCTATTTCCTATCTCCGTATATGCTGTTTTGTTTTGTTTTATTGTCTATGTTTATACCCACATACATATAATAACACTTCCCCTCTCCCTCTCCTTATCTTTATCCCTTTCTGTCTTCCTTTCCCTCTCTAAACCTTTATCCCTATACGTTTCCTTCTGCTTCTCCCTCATTCTCTCTTTCTCCCTCTCCCTCTTCCTATCTCTATCCCTTTCCTCTTGCCTCTCCCTCATTTTTTTATCCCTCTCCCTTTTCCCATCTCTATCCCTTTCCTCCTACCTCTCCCTCATTCTCTCTTTCTCCCTCTCCTTCTCCCTATCTCTATCCCTTTCCTCCTACCTCTCCCTCATTCTCTCTTTCTCCCTCTCCTTCTCCCTATCTCTATCCCTTTCCTCCTACCTCTCCCTCATTCTCCCTCTCCCTCTCCCTCTCCTCCATCTTCAGAAACTAACAGCAAGGAATTTCATCCTCCGCTTCGCCTGCACCCCCCCCCCCCCCCGCCTCAAAAAAAGAAGTATAAAATGAAAAAGAAAAAAAAAAGAAAAGAAAAGAGGGTGCGAGCGCCTGGCAGGAAAATGGCGCCAACCACTGTCCACTGCCATGACTTCGTTATTAGGGAAAATCCGGGAAAAATAGTGAGATAAAATCCTTCGCCACTTAAATAAGGTATTTCTTGGCGTTGTTCCAAAGCCAGGAAGCAGTGTCTGTCTTTGTCTTCGTCACTTTGTGTTCTTGGGTCTCCTGTCTGGATTCTGTCTGCGAGATTCTTCGAGGCCGATCTGGCAGGCCGCTGTGAATTTTCCTTTTTTAGCTCGTGATTTTAATGTTTTGGTTTTTAATTATGATTATATTTGTTATGGTTATCATTATCCTTATTATCAACTTTCTTGTCATTATTACCATCATGATCATTATCCTTATAATCAATTTTGTTGTCAGTATCATCATCATTATCATTATCCTTATAATCAATTTTCTTGTCATTATCATAATCATTATCCTTATTATCAATTTTCTTG
>NC_091587.1:12221660-12224160 GCF_042767895.1 Penaeus vannamei | reverse complement strand
ATTGATAGTAAGGTCGATAGATAAAAAGATAAATAGATATAGATAGATAAGCAGATATAAACAGACAGATATAGATAAATAGAGAGACGTAGATAGATATATATATAAACAAACAAACAAAAAGATAGATAGGCAGATATAGATAGATACATAGATAAATAGATATAGATAGATAAACAGATATAAACAGACAGATATAGATAGACAGAGAGACGTAGATAGATATATACATAGACAGAAAGATAGATAGACAGAAAAAGATAGATACATATATAAATAGATATAGATAGATAAACAGATATAAACAAACAGATATAGATAAATACATAGATAAATAGATATAGATAGATACATAGATAAACAGATATTGATAGATACATAGATAAATAGATATAGATAGATACATAGATAAATAGATATAGATAGATAAACATATATAAACAAACAGATATAGATAGATAGAGAGACGTAGATATAGATAGATAGATAGATAGATAGATAGATGGATGGATAGGCAGATAGACAGAAAGATATGTAGATAAAGCGATAGACAGGCAGATGGACAGATAGATTAGAAACCCGTGTACACTGCAGTTCGCTCGTAGACCCGCCTCAAAACCCGTGAGAATTTCACTAATAAATATCTTACTTGCGTTCATGAGCGGAAAATAAATCTCATTTTGGAAGCGAATAACGATGGGAAAATGTTTACTTAGGAAAGCTTTTTGTCTCTCTCTCTCTTTCTTTCTTTCTTTCTTTCTTTCTCTTTCTCTCATTCTTTCTCTTTCCCTCTGTCTGTCTGTCTCTCTCTCTCCCTCTCCCTCTCTCTCTCTCTCTCTCTCTCTCTCTCTCTCTCTCTCTCTCTCTCTCTCTCTCTCTCTCTCTCTCTCTCTCTCTCTCTCTCTTCTCTCTCTCTCTCCTTCTCTCTCTTTCTCTCTTTCTCGCTTTCTTTCTCTCTCTCTCTCTTTCTCTCTCTCCCTCTCCCTCTCCCTCTCCCTCTCCCTCTCCCTCTCCCTCTCCCTCTCCCTCTCTCCCTCTCTCTCTAAATAATATATCAGCTGTAGCATATTCAATATTCTCCATGAATATTCCCGTACTAAGAGCCCGTGCATTTTGGCTCAAGTAAAGTGAAACGCTTCTTAAAAAAAGGCCAAATTTCGGGTTTAGAAATGAATAATAGAATTTCTATTGCTGATAAATTGGAGGTTGGAGAAAATACGGCTGACCGCGATGGCTGGACGGCCTGGACTGCAGGGAATCTATGAATACATGAATATGTAAAGATGGAAATGAAAAGAATACGGACATATGCATACTTGCATGCCTCTTCATATCCGTGCATTGGTACATGCGAACAATATATATGCACACACACACACACACACACACACACACACACACACACACACACACACACACACACACACACACACACACACACACACACATATATATATATATATATATATATATATATATATATATATATATATATATATATATATATATATATGTAAGTGTGTGTGTGTGTGTGTATACCTATATATTGTTCGCATGTACCAATGCACGCGTATGAAGAGGCATGCAAGTATGCATATGTCCGTTTTCTTATGTATGTGTGTGTGTAGGTGTGTGTGTGTGCATGTGTGTGTATGTTTATGTGTGTGTGTGTTTGTGTGTGTGCGTATATATTCATATATGGATGTACAAAATTATATTTATAGACAGATTGTTAGAGAGACAGATAGATACATTGAAATATATTACATATAGGATGAAATGATTTATAGATACAGAGACACAGACAAACAGAGAATCGGTTTGTAACAAGAACTATGCGTGTGTTCTATTCCCTTTTACAACCCTTACCTTTAATAAGTAAGGTGAGAGTATCATACGAGACACACATCCACGCACCGAAAACAGCTGATTCCCTCCATTCATAAAATGCACAGCCAAACCCACCTCAGCCTGCGACACCCCTTCCAATATGGCCTCTGCTGAAGCCCGGCCGGTATTTCCCCGATAATGCCAGTACATAGATATCAATAAATTATCTCTATAACCTCAAACTATGCAATTTCGAGCCGAGACTCAAAGCCAGGAAGATTAATAACTGGTGCAGGAGAGTTTGGAGGCTACGATACTGCTAATGGGCGGCACGAACAGTAAGCTAAAGTTTTTAGTGTTTAGGTGAACTTTGAGCATGAATAAAGCACATTGAATCTTTCTTTTTGATTTTAAGGTATTGTTTTGTAGAGAAAGGTGAATGTATTGTTGTGGTATGAGTGTAAGGAAATAATACTGACTATAGGATCATAGTAATTTGTGTTTTGATTATACTGGGATGTCGAAAATATTTTATGAACTAAACTAGTATATATTTTTGGTTATTAAAAATAGTGTAAGAAAGTGAATATGGTTTATAGCTATTAATGTGTACATTCGACTGGGATATCGAAAATTATTTCATCTATTAAGTTAATTCTTATTTTGGTCT
>NC_091587.1:12206660-12209160 GCF_042767895.1 Penaeus vannamei | reverse complement strand
AGAAGCAAGTAGGGGAAATCACCAACGGAGAAGGAAGGGGAGGGAGGGTGAAGGAATAAAGGAAGTGGTGGGGGAAGGGGGAGGGTGAAGGGAGAAAAGGAAGGGTCGAAGGAGAGAGGATGAAAGGATAAGGGAATAAAGGGGGAGTGAAAATGAAGGAGAAAGCAAGAGGGAGAATGTGAGGGAGGAGAGAGACAGTAGGGTAAAGGAGTGGAAATGATTAGCCAATTAGGACGTCGTCTCCCTTCCCCTCCTTTTCCTCTCATTCTCCTAATAGCTTCCTCGCAGGATATATATAAACGGAACTGACAATTGCCTAGGAATGAATCTGCACATAAATCACTTCTATATCATTGGAATCGCTTCAATACCACTTGAATCACTTCAGTATCACTTGAATCACTTCTATAACACTTGAATCACTTCAGTATCACTTGAATCACTTATGTATCACTTGAATCACTTCAGTATCACTTGAATCACTTATGTATCACTTGAATCACTTCTATAACACTTGAATCACTTCAGTATCACTTGAATCACTTATGTATCACTTGAATCACTTCAGTATCACTTGAATCACTTATGTATCACTTGAATCACTTCTATAACACTTGAATCACTTCAGTATCACTTGAATCACTTATGTATCACTTGAATCACTTCAGTATCACTTGAATCACTTATGTATCACTTGAATCACTTCTATAACACTTGAATCACTTCAGTATCACTTGAATCACTTATGTATCACTTGAATCACTTCAGTATCACTTGAATCACTTCAGTATCACTTGAATCACTTCCATACCACTTGAATCACTTCTGTCTCATTTGAATCACTTCAGTATCACTTGAATCACTTCCATATCACTTGAATCACTTCTGTATCACTTGAATCACTTCTATAACACTTGAATCACTTCAGTATCACTTGAATCACTTATGTATCACTTGAATCACTTCAGTATCACTTGAATCACTTATGTATCACTTGAATCACTTCTATAACACTTGAATCACTTCAGTATCACTTGAATCGCTTCTATCCCACTTGTTTAAGAAGCGAAATATACACTAAAGTCTTCCAGGATTCTCGAAACGTTTCCTCCACGT
The DNA here is from genome assembly GCF_042767895.1 of Penaeus vannamei. Lineage (NCBI taxonomy): Eukaryota > Metazoa > Arthropoda > Malacostraca > Decapoda > Penaeidae > Penaeus > Penaeus vannamei. The sequence goes on along the minus strand of NC_091587.1, from coordinate 12,208,044 downwards.
TTGCTTCTAGGAACGTTTAAAGGAAAATTGCGTTTTTAGATGTTTGGTTGTTTTGTGTTTTGTTAGTGTGCAATCTGTTGTTTGTTTGTTTGATGTGTGTGTGTTTAGTTTTGTCTGTATGTGTGTGTTTGTTTGTATATTTTTTTGTCTGTATGTGTGTGTGTGTCTGTTTGTTTGTTTGTTTTTTTGTCTGCATGTGTGTGTGTGTGTTTGTTTGTATGTGTGCGTGAGACGATAATTTTTAGTTAAATCTTTTTCTAGCAGGTTAGAATTCCACTAATACCTTCCATACTCTGCGATGTTTCCATTACCATAGGGACAGCAATTTGGATATTATTTTTCTTTATAAGATAAAATCTAGGATGGTACAATCTCAGCTTCCATTATTATAGAAAAATACTTACCGCAGTAGATAGATTTCATGCATCATAAGTTAATACAGTTTTTTTTCTAATATAAAAAAATAGAGCAAACAAAAATATATGAAATCCGAAAAAATCTTCATAAGACAAAACAGATAACAAACAAATAAAAGCAAAAAAAAAATCAAATCCAAAACAAAAACCTTTATAAGACAAAGAAAAATAAGATAACAAACAAATAAAAGCAAAAAAAAAAAAATGTCAACAGAAAACGGAGCTGGAAGCCGCGTCTAATCAATTAAGCTCCGCCCACTTGTCTCCTTTATAAGCCTTCATTTCGCTTTATTTTCTTAGGCCTTCGTTTCGGATTTCCTTCATAGGCCTTCCCTTTTTTGTATTCAATTTTCTTCTTTATTTCGTTTCTTGCCTTCGGTTCTCCGCATTAGGCCTACATCTTCAATTTTCTTCGTAAGCTTTCACTTTGATAATCTTTCTTAGGCCTTCGTTTCAGATACCGTTCATTGGCTCTCCACATTTTTTTTTTCTTTTTTTTTCGGTATTTGTCTTGGTTTCTCCGCATTAGGCCTACATCTTGAATTTTCTTCGTAAGCTTTCACTTTGATAATCTTTCTTAGGCCTTCGTTTCAGATATCTTTCATAGGCCCTCCACATTTATTTTTCTTTTTTTCGGTATTTGTCTTCGGTTCTCCGCATTAGGCCTATATTTTGAATTTTCTACGTAAGCTTTCATTTCGTTATTTTTTCATAGGCCTACGTTTCGGATTTCTTTCACAGGCACACCAAATTCTTCATTTTTTTCGGTTCTTGCCTTCGGTTCTCCGCATTAGACCTACATTTTGAATTTTCTTCGTAAGCTTTCAGTTCGATATTTTTTATAGGCCTACGTTTCGGATTTCCTCTATAGGCCTTCATTTTTTATTCAATTTTCTTTTTTATTTCGGTTCTTTATCTTCGGTTCCTCTCTTTGGTTCTCGTCATTTCACATTTATTTAGGCCTTCAT
>NC_091587.1:12196660-12199160 GCF_042767895.1 Penaeus vannamei | reverse complement strand
GATATCAATGGAACTCCAGGGGTAATTTTTATTCTCTCTCTTCCCTTTCTCATAAAGTTTTATATGGTGATTATGCAAATGAGATTGATTAAGAACAACTGGCTTCTCAACAGACAAGTGGAAAATCATGGTAATTTTATGGACGTTAATTAGATTCCTCTTATGCGGGTTTAATTAAGTTGTGCGTGGGTTGATATGATAGGGTTTATATATATGTATATATATATATATATATATATATATATATATATATATATATATATATATATACATATATATATATATATACATATATATATATATGTGTGTGTGTGTGTGTGTGTGTGTGTGTGTGTGTATGTGTGTGTGTCTTTGTGTGTGTGTTTTTGTGTGTTTGTGTGTGTGTGTGTGTGTGTGTGTGCGTGTGTGTGTGTGTGTGTGTGTGTGTGTGTGTGTGTGTGTGTGTGTGTGTGTGTGTGTGCGTGTGTGTGTGCGTGTGTGTGTGCGTGTGCGTGTGTGTGCGTGTGCGTGTGCGTGTGCGTGTATGTGCAGCTCAGGCGCGAGAAGTTGCAATTGTCGCCAAGAGGTTCCCGCTGTGGCTGGGCACCGCGGCGGGCAAGAGCACTCGCTGACACACGCTATCCCGTCAGCATTAGTCAGCACAGGCAGGACTCCCCTCATAGCCCGGGCGAGGCTCAGCTTGGCATATCAGACTTATCCTTATCTCTAATGTATCCGTCTCTGTGTCAAATACATCTCTTGTATTATTCATTCTCATTCATACCTTTCTCCATTTGTCAATATGAAAATGGTTCATATGTATACGTACATACATATATACTTAGGCAGATGGATAGATAGACAGACAGATAAATAGACATAGAGTTAGACAGATAGATAGATAAACAATAGCCATACACAGATAGATAGACGTAGAGTTAGACAGATAGACAGATAAACAATGACCATACACAATTAGATATATAGACATGGTTAGACAGGTAGACAGACATAGACCGATAGACAGACAGACAGACAGACAAATCAATACACACATCACCACAGACACATCCCGCATAGCCAACAATGGCGAGGAAAAAACTGACCACGAACACAACAACCGAAATCCTCTTGACAAATAAAACACGAAATAACAAGGCCCTTAAACTATTACACAATTACTTCAGCCACAAAACCGTCTCTATTGCTATTAATTAGACGTAGCCTGTAGTCAACATGTAGACTAGGCTAGAGGCTACAACAACGAGAACCTGCTTTAAAAATTAGAACAATGCCTGTTTGGTAAATGCTATTGTAACATCCTCTAAACGACGGGTAAAAAGTGCTTACGTTTTTTTTTTTTTTTTTTTTTTGCAAAGATAATTGTTGTTTGTGTGATGTGTTTGTTTAAAAACGTGGGTTTTAATTTGATTTCCATAGGTTTTAAAAGGTTTATGAAAATTGTGGGTTTAATGGAGTGTAGTAGTGATACTGGTAACAATGATGATGATGATGAGGATGAAGATGATGGTGATGATGGTAATAATGATGGTGATGATACACATGATGATGAGGAGGAGGATGAAGATGATGATACTGACAGTAATATTGATAATATCAATAATGATGATAATGATAATCATAATAAGAGTAATAATAATGATAATAACAATGATAATGATAATAAAAATAATTATAAGAACAATAATAATGATAATCATAACTAGAACAATAATAATAATAGAATAATAACGATGATAATTATGATAATAAAGATGACGATGGTAATGATAATAATAATAATGATAATAATAATAATGGCAATATTAATGATAATGATAATGAAAATGTTAACAAAAATAATAATGATAAAACTGATGACTATAATGATAATATTATAATGATAACGATAACAATGATAAGAAAAAAATGATAATGATAATACAAGAACAATAATAATGAAAATTATAATAACAATGATTATGATGACAAATATAATGATAATAATAACGATGATGATAATGATAATGATAATAAGGATAATCATAACAACAATAATCATGATAATGATAACAATTGTAATAATAATAATAACAATAATAGTAATAATGATAATAAAATAATAATAGTAATAGTAATAATGAAAATTAAATGATAATAACAATAGTACTAATGATGATAATGATAATAACAATAGTAATAATAGTAATAATAATAATGATAATAATGATAATTATGATAATAATGATAACAATAACAATAATAATAAAAACAACAATGCTAATGATGACAAAAAACACTACAATTATATAATGACAATAATGACAGCAGAATTAATAATAAAAACCATAACGATAGTTATGATGATAATGGTAATGATAATAATAACAAAAATGATGTTGATAATGATACTGATAATAATGATAACAATGATAATAACTAAAAAAAATAGTAATAGTAATAATAGTGATAATAAATATGATAACAGTGATGCATGTTGATAATAATAACAGCAATAACA
>NC_091587.1:12189160-12191660 GCF_042767895.1 Penaeus vannamei | reverse complement strand
CGCGTGTGTTTGTGTTTTGTTTGTGTGTTCATGTTCATGCCTTCATGAAAGTAATGTATTTTTTCACAGTTTGCATTATTTATGTATTATAAGTTGCCACAATTATTGACAATATCGGGGAAAAGTTCCAGCACTGACTATTGGTGATGTGGATTTTGTTTTTTTTTCTTTTGTCCAGACAAGGATTCTATTTAGACACATTTTCAATAATCATGTAATCACACGCATCCTCAAAAGTGCAAGGATTGCCGTAAAGTTTTGATAAAAGGGTAAAATATCCCCGAGAACTTCCCAGCGTTCAACTTCAATCCTGACCTTTTCTACCATTGGATCGTCATGATGTAATGTCCTCCTCGTCATAAACAGCAATCGTTATCCCTGGAAATTTTCTATAATCAGTTTATCAAAGAAAACGTTAAAATGTACATCTAGGGGGGACTCACTTCTTTGGTTTCGGATTCAGAATATATAACGTGGTGAATTTATCACACGTAATGGAAATATATATCCACAATCAAACAAACAAAGCACACATATACTCTGATATAATATATATATATATATATATATATGTGTGTGTGTGTGTGTGTGTGTGTGTGTGTGTGTGTGTGTGTGTGTGTGTGTGTGTGTGTGTGTGTGTGTGTGTGTGTGTGTGTGTGTGTGTGTGTGCGTGTGTGTGTGTGTCCTCGCGAGTGTGTGTGTCCTCTCGAGCGATTGTGTGTGTCCTCCTGAGGGTGTGTGTGTGTATGTGTGTGCCTCCTCGCATGCGTGTGTATGTATGTGTCCGCGAGCGTGTGTATGTATGTATCAACTAGCGTGTGAATATGTTTACGTGTGTACGCGAGTACATGTACACATTTCCCCATACCTCCTCCACACTGAGACAGGATCCCCGTGACTCAGCAGAAATCCTCCCTCAAGGACCCTACCTTGAAGGAGTCTTGCCCTTCTCGACCTTCTCCTTCAAGTTGTTTTTTCGCGCAATGCCGTCTAACTGTTCTCTCGGATGCCTCTCAGCCCGGGACGGAGCGCGATCAAAGGCATGCGGCGGGAGAGAGAGAGAGAGAGAGAGAGAGAGAGAGAGAGAGAGAGAGAGAGAGAGAGAGAGAGAGAGAGAGAGAGAGAGAGAGAGAGAGAGAGGTGGAGGGGGAGGGGGAGAGAGGGAGAGAGAGGTGGAGGGGGAGAGAGGAAGAGAAAGAGATAGATAGATAGATAAAAAGAGAGAGAGAAAGACTGACAGACAGACAGACAGATAGACAAACAAATACAAAGTGAGAAAAGAGAGAGAGAGAAGGAGGGAGAGAGGAACAGAGAGAGAGAGAGAGAGAGAGAGAGAGAGAGAGAGAGAGAGAGAGAGAGAGAGAGAGAGAGAGAGAGAGAGAGAGAGAGAGAGAGGTGGAGGGGGGGAGAGAGATGGTAGAAAGGAGTGATAAAATCAAACAGGTCAACAAGCAAAGAGGGGAACAAACAGACAGATGCACACATAAACAGAAACACCAATAGAGAAACAAACACACAAACAAATACACACACAGCACATCACAACAAACTCCAAAGACAGTCAGACAAACAGACGCCGCAGCAGACGACAGAGAAAGTCGAGACATTTCAAACGCTACGGCTCGCTGCTGATCACGTCCGTTTCCACACGACCGCTGACTTCGAGCCTGGCACATGAGAGACGTTGTCAGCTGCAGATGCGAGACAGGAGATCGAGGGCCGTGGGTGTGTGCGGTACTCCGCGTGCATTCGGAATCTGGTTCTTTGTATCTGTGTGTCATATCTGCGTGTCATATTTGTGTCATATCTGTACGTCATATCTGTATCGTTGCCTTTTATGTTTTTGTATATATTTTTAAATGTTTTTTTCGGATAGGTATACAGAAACGTACATACATAAGCATATATACAATGCAAAACGAGTATGCATACATGCAGATATACAAATATATACATACATGCAAACGGACACATAGATTCCAAGCCTATTGGTTCTCATATATAAAGTGCACATATATACACATACATACATCCGGGCAAACATTTTTTATTTCTTTTTTATCGAGAATGCTAAAAAGTTACGTATGATTATGTATCTATCAGCATATCACAATCAAATAGATGTAAACGTTTGAACATGCTTTTATAGATGCGAATCTCCCTGAGGCAATCCCGCCCACATTAGCCCCACGCCCACGCTGTCATGAGGTCAGAGGTCAGGGACACATACCGGATACATGTTGTCAAAATTGACCGTTTTGTATTCAGTCCAAGAATAGGTATATTTTAGCCTGAGTGTGTGTGTGTTTTGGTGAATGATAATTATTGTCTATGAATGCCTCATTACTTGGATATATAGCTGTAGATATAAAGATAATAATTAGTTTCTGTTGTCTTATGGATCTGATCCAAGAGTGTTTTTGTTTATGAATTTTTAATGTTTTTTTTATTTCGTTTTCTTTCATTCATAAACCAAAGCCTATCATATGAATAAAATTTC
>NC_091587.1:12181660-12184160 GCF_042767895.1 Penaeus vannamei | reverse complement strand
GAGAGAGAGAGAGAGAGAGAGAGAGAGAGAGAGAGAGAGAGAGAGAGAGAGAGAGAGAGAGAGAGAGAGAGAGAGAGACAGAGAGAGAAAGAGAAAGAAAGAAAGAAAGAAAGAGAGAGAGAAGGAGTGAAGGTTGAAATACGAAAAGGAAGAGGAAGAGGAAGGCGGGAAAAGCTGACAGATAAAAGCGAAAGAGGCAGAGAGAGAGAGAGGGAGGGATGGCATGAGGGAGAACGTGAGAGAGAGAAGCATGAGTGGGAAAAATGGAGGGCAGAGAGAAAGAGAGAAAAAAGTTAATGATAAATCTAAATGCTTTTTGCCACGATGACTATCTTTTACATAAAAAGATATATTGCACGATACAATACGATAGACAAAATGATTAGTAGATATAGGGAATGAGCTGATTACTTTATACTACAAAACTCAATTAAGATTTATGACTTTGTATTAAACTTTTTGTTATTACTGACTCTAGATGTTCTTTAAATGTTATCTTAAAATTGTCTTTACCTTGCTCTTGTTTCTGTGATAATAATGATAATAATAAAAGTAATAATAACAATAATAATAATGATTATAACAATGATAATAATAATGATAATAATAATGATAATGATAATGATAATGATAATAATTATAATAATAATAATGATAATAATAATAATAATAACAAGAATAATAATAATAATGATAATAATAATGATAATAACAATAGTAATAATGATGATGATAATAATAATAATAATATTAATAATAATGATAATAATAATAATAATGATAATAATGATAATGATAATGAAATTAATAATAATAATAATAATGATAATAATAATAATAATGAAAACAAAAGTAATAATAATGATAAAATAATGATAATGATAATAATAATGATAATAATGATAATAATAATAATAATAATAATAATAATAATAATAATAATAATAATAATAATAATAATAATATTAATAATAATAATAATGATAATAATAATGATAATGATAATAATGATGATAATGATGATGACGATGATGATAATAATAATAATGATAATAATAATAATAATAATAATAATAATAATAATAATAATGATAATAATAATAATAATAGTCTGTGTGAAAAACGAAAATGAATCAAAATGACTACCCACGCGTATACAAAATTGATAAACACGTGTTGTTTTTTCAGCCCTTTTAATTTGCTTACACTAAGATTAATGTATTCTGTTATGTTAACATTATCCATGCAACAAAAGCAAAAAATATTGATTTTTTTGTATTTAAGTTTTGTGGAGAGAGAGAGAGAGAGAGGGGGGGGGGGAGGAGAAAGGGAGAGAATGAGAGAGAGAGAGAGGGAGAGATAACGTAGGAGAGTGAAAGAGAGTGAGTAGAAGGAGCGGACAGAGAGACGGGGGAGAGACAGAGAACACTTAAAAGGATAATAATAATGATAATAATGAGTGGTAATGATGATAATAGTAATGATAATAAATACAAGGATAATGATGGTAATAAATACAAAGATAATGATGATAATAAAGATAATGGTAATGATATCAAGATTAATGATAATGAGAATGATAATAACAATGCTAATCATAATAATGGTAATAGCAATGATAATAACAATAATCATAAAAATCATGAAAATGATAATAGTAATAATCATAGTATTAATAATAACAGCAATAATAATAACAGTAATAATAAAAACAGTAATAATAATGATATTAATAACAGTAATAATAATGATATTAATAATAGTAATAATAATAATATTAATAACAGTAATAATAATGATATTAATAACAGTAATAATAATGATATTAATAACAGTAATAATAATGATATTAATAACAGTAATAATAATGATATCAATAACAGTACTAATAATGATATTAATAACAGTACTAATAATGATATTAATAACAGTAATAATAATGATATTAATAACAGTAATAATAATGATATTAATAACAGTAATAATAATGATATTAATAACAGCAATAATAATGATATTAATAACAGTAATAATAATGATATTGATAACAGTACTAATAATGATATTAATAACAGTAATAATAATGACAATAACAACAACAACAACAACAACACCAAGAACAACAGTTGTACATTTCTCCCCGCAGAGCCCGAGGACCCTTGCCCATACGATTGCAACGGCGTGTACAACCCGGTGTGTGGCAACGATGGCCAGACCTACGCCAACCTGTGCATGATGTCACGTGCAACTTGCAAGAACCCTTATTTGAAGATGCACGGGGAGGGGCTGTGCGAGGGGAACCTGAAGGAGAATAAGGATTTGTATGTGTGATGGTAGATGTGGTAATTTTTTTTTTTCTTCTTTTTTTTTTGGGGGGGGGAGGGGGCTTTTTTGCTGTTGTTGTTTTTGGGGGGTTGAAGATGGACGGGGGGCTTTTTTTTTTGTTAGTGTGTTTGTTTTAAAGGGAATGTTGGGATAGATTGGTTTGTTTGTTGTTGTT
>NC_091587.1:12154160-12156660 GCF_042767895.1 Penaeus vannamei | reverse complement strand
TAATGTTTTACATATGTAAATTTTACGAAAACTTATACATATATTTTACATACGCACTTATTGTTTAAAAATATTTTGAGATTTAATGTTGTCATTGATGTTTAGCTATTGTGATTGTACTAAATGCCCCAGTTATATAATTTCCTTTTTTAAAGTAAAACCTCACATATTTCAAGTAATAATATTGGTATTCGGCAAAGCTTTGTAATGTTTCCAAACTTATAAAGATAATTCTAATGGCTGATTTTAGTTATCAGTGAATATATTTGCGAAGTCAGGGCTGATAGCTTTCCCGTAGCAGCATTTCTGTCGTTCTCTAAACGTCAGATAATAGAGAAAACGGATATGAATGATGATATTGAACCACACACTATCATAAATTAGATTACAGCTACAGTGCATAGGATGGTAATTTTACAGCTTACGTCCGCCGATCAGACATCGATGATTTTGGTATCGTTGGATTCCTAGCACTGTCCACAATGCAAATATATAGAAATCCCCCGTTAGCGACAAACTTGGCCCCGATAGCAGGGGAGGGCATGAAAGGTTCCAGGGAAAATGCGGGATTAAATAACACTAATAATATAACCCACAATGAAAATAGCGATCATTATTCACATCACTGCGACCCCAGCTGTGGAGGACTCCCGCCCCCCAACCCCCGCCAAGGAAACAAAGCATCCATCGCGTATTCATATATTCCAATAAATACCTTACCAAGCAAGTAATGCAATATTCAACAGCATAAAATAAACCCGCCTCTCTTTATAGAAAATGTATTAGATGTATAACTGCGACATTGAACCTCCAAACTTGATTAATCTAAAATGTATACAACTATTCATGAGTGTGTTGTACGGCTGAAGGTTTAAAGTCTCTCTATGGGACTCTGGCTCTGCCTTTGGTGATGCCCAGCTAGAAGCCCAGCTGCAGTGACATGGGATGAAATTTCCTTCACGATGACGGTCAGTCTGTCACATCATATTACTTCATTCCAGCGGTTTCAGCAATTTTCATGTTTACTTTATTTCAACAGGAAAATATCTCAGTATTTTTTAAAAACTTTTATTTTGCATCAAAACATCTGTAGTCATACAAAATAACTAAAATACGGCCTTCGGGGGGGGGGGTGGAATTCGTTGTGGCGTCACCTGGGAAGGCTAGATCAGTAGCAACTTGAGGAGGTGTCATGGCGTCTGCTTATTTTGATGACGTCACAGGTTATGGATGAACGGTATTTTTTTTTTTTATTATTATATATATATATGTATATATATATACATATACATACATACATATATATATATATATATATATATATATATATATATATATACATATACATACATACATATATATATATATATATTTATGTACACACACACACATACACACACACACACACACACACACACACACACAGATACATAGATAGATAGATAGATAGATAGACAGAAAGAAAGACAGACAGACAGACAGACAGATAGATAGATAGATGTCACCATCATCGTCATCAGCTTCCAGGCTAGTACAGTGGTAATGTGCCGTCCTCTCATCCGAGGGGTCGGCGGTTCGCGCCCCGCCCAGGCGCGAGAAGTTGCAATTGTCGCTCGGAGGTTACCGCTGTGGCTGGGCACCACGGTAGGTAAGGACTAAGCGCTGTCGCGTCAGCACTTGCTGACACGTTGATCGAGTCGACATCTGTCGGCACAGGCCGGGCTCCCCCATAGTCTGGGCGAGGCTCAGCTTCGCATATCGGACTTATCCTTATCCTTATTATCATCACCGTCATTATCATTTTCTTCGGCCGTTTGATATCCATTGTTGGACACAGGCCCAACTTTTTCCATCCAATTCGATCTTTAGCTAGATGACTCTTGCTTTTTTAATTTTTCTAAATCCTCTCGTCATCTGATCTTTTGACGTCCACTACTTCTTTTATATTCCCTTGGAGTCCAACTTGTCAACCGTTTTGTCCAGCGGTTATCTTGCTGCCTTCCAACGTGACCGGCCCAATTCCATTTTAGCTTTGCTATGTCCTCCAGGATATCTCTCACTCCGGTCTTTTCTCTACGCTTGGCTGTTTTTCTGTCTCCCTATGTTATGTTTAACATGATTCCTTCATGTGCACGTTGCATTGTTTGTAATTTCAAGGCCATCTTTGGTAGATTCCACGTTTCTGCGCGGATGTTACTGTTGGCAAGAGGCAGTGATCCTAAACCTTCCTCTTTAGAATCTTTGGGTTTTTTTCTGACATGAACACTGCACTTGCTCTTCCGAAAGCTTGCCATCCCGTTGTCTTAGGTAGATATAATAGTAAACTAATCCACCTTTACCTCGAAGTTTTTGCCATTTTGTCTTTAATTCGGTATCTTTAAAATTCATCTTTGACCCCACCTTTTTAATTTCATTGTTCGGCTTATTTAACATTTGTTGGAGATCTTGTAAACTGTTTGCTATAATTACAATGCCATCTGCGAATGCGAGGTGGTTTAGA
>NC_091587.1:12126660-12144160 GCF_042767895.1 Penaeus vannamei | reverse complement strand
TAACAATTATTACTAATACAAGAACGGCAATATCAGTACTGCTATTTATACTATTTCTGATAATGATAATAATATTGATAATAAGAAAAAGAGTAATGATATTAGCAGTATCTAGAAAAGGAATGATAATGACAATAATTATGATAATGATAATATCTACAATGATGCTAATGATAATCATGAAAATTAGAATATCCTCATAAATTCGTAATATGCGCATGCGTGTGTTTATAATTCTTTGATATTCACATTGTCAATTATCATCCCATTTTCCACCAAAATGAGTTGACTTAAAGTTGGCAGTCACATGGAATAGATCATAGGCACATAACGCCCACTTAACATGGAAGTAAAGATGGTCGTATGGACGGACGGGCAGAATGCAAGCAGTTACAATAGGAATATGATAAAGGGTAGTAGTCATGACAATAATAATAATAATAATATGAGATTTTGAATGACAAGTTGACTGCTCAAAATTCACACCGAGATTTATGCCTTAACATTTGTCCAGAATAGTTGCATTAGACAGTTCCTCAACTTTGTCATTTTTCTGCAAATAAGATCGACTCAAAACAAAATCTGTCGCTTACTCCCTCTCCGTAGCTGTCTTCGTGCCTCTCAATTTCATGTTTTCACTGTCTCTCTCTCCTCTGTGCGTGTGGTTGAACTTTCGAGGAAGACTTTCCATCTACACGGATTGCTAGTGAGCCCCCCCCCCTCCCCTCCCCCGCAGGCCTCCACCGAGAGCTGCTCCGAGACCTGGATCTCCTTCGGCGAATCCTCGTTCCTGCTGAGCTCGGGAAACGCCTCCTGGTTCGACGCCTTCACCGAGTGCCACAGACTCGGCGGCAAACTGGCCTCCATCCAGTCCCAGCGCGAGAACGATTTCTTACATGGTGAGGATGATGTCCTTTGGGTATTTCGGATCACTCACATACTCTCTGGCTCTCATTTGCTCTCTTCGATTTTCTCTCTCGCTTCCATTTGGTTCACTTTTTGCCTTGTCTTCATTTTCTTTTCTTTTTTCAACCTCTGCCTCTCTCTTCCTCTCGCTTTACCCTTCCTTTTCTCACTGTCTCTCTCTTTCTTCCCCCATCGCCCCTAGTTCCCACATCCTACCTTCTCCTTCTTTCTTCCGCTCTTTCACTCTCTCTTCTTTTTCTCACTGGCTCCCTCCTTCTTTCTTCCCTCATCACGCTTAGCTCCGCCACCCTCCCTTCTCCCTCTTTCTTCCGCTCTTTCACGCTCTTCTTTTTTCACTGGTTCTCTCCTTCTTTCTTCCCTCATCACTCTTAGCTCTCCTGACCTCCCTTCTCCCTCTTCCGCTCTTTCACTCTCTCTTCTTTTTCTCACTGGCGCTCTCCTTCTTTCTTCCCTCATCACTCTTGGCTCCGTCACCCTCACTTCTCCCTCTTTCTTCCGCTCTTTTCCCCCTCTCCCTCCCACTTCGTCACCCAATAAAGGTCAGACTGAGCTGTTTCTCCCCGCAGGAATGCTGACAGTATGCGGTGTAGACAAGGCGTGGATCGGCCTCACGGACGCGTTCATAAATACCGTCTTCAAATGGGCGGACAAGGAAGACCTGACCTTCTTGAAGTAAGTAACTTGAGAGAGAGAGAGGGAGAGAAAAAAGAGAAAGAGAGAGAGAGAGAAGAGAAAGAGGGGGTGGATGGAAAGAGAGAAACAGAGGCGAGTGAGCGAGTGAGTTAGTAAAAGAGAGAGGGGGGGCGAGTAAGTTAGTAAGAGAGAGGGAAAGAAGAAAGAGGGGGTAGGGAAAAAGAGAGAGGGAAAGACGAAAGAGGGGGTTGGGAAAAAGAGAGAGAAGGGAAGAAGAGATAAAAACGAGAGACGGGGAGAAGAGCAAGAGAGAGAAAAGGAGAGAGGGGGGGAGGACGAGAGAAAAAGAATGGAGAGAGAGGGGAAGAAGAACGAGTGAGAGAGAGAAAGGGGAGAGAAGATAGATAGATAGAGTACTGAGAACGACAGTTAGTTCATTTACTCCGTATTTACCCTAATATTTCATGTTTTTTAATGATTTTGGCATATTCACTGATGAATATCTAGTCATCCTCTTGCAAGTCTGGTTTATGAGAAATATCAGTGCTTTTACCTGTAATTTGTTGTTGTTGTTGTTTCAACGATGACCGTTGCTCGCATTCAAACCTTGGCTACCTCAAGGTCTATATAAATATTTATATAGATCTTGGGCAACCTTGCCCCCTCGCCTCTCTCAAACTACCGGAGCACTCAACGATCGGTTGGCTTTAATGGCATCCCCACTTCTCTCCTATAGCTCGGCCATTCAGAGTTGTTGGCTATCTCATTGATGCTTAGTTCAACGAAGACTCTTACTCTTGCATCGTAGGAGGGATCCGTCTCCAACGGGCGGTCAAAACCCGCGGTCTTAGGCGCGTACGGGCCTGAGGCAGGGCATTTTTAGACGTTTGATTTTATGATTACGGGTGCTTTAATTTACTCATTATTTATAATTTGTCATATTCTATACCCATAAGCTTTATTCATACTGACGGGTGAAGTGTGCGGATACTAAGGTATTATAATGTCTTTTCGTAATAGTGTGAATGTTCTTTTGTGTGGTTCAACTGGCGTTTTAAAACCATTGATCATACATGTCTTTTAGTCACAATAAAGCCATATTTACTCATTAATAATATCTTTTAAATACTTTTAACGTTCTCATATTTAATCGGATTGCGCGACCCGAGGGCCTGCCTGGCTACGAACCAAGCGAGTCGTGTGCTGTTTGTGGCAAGTCATCTGCCAACGAGGGCAAAGTAAACTGTTCTCACTCAGACTGCCCGAATATCTGCCTTCCCCAGTGCCTCGGCGAAGACAGAAGTGCAAAGGTTACCCCAAGCCATTGGTATCCCGGGCGAAGTCTCACGTGAATGCTGATAACGAGGCAACTGAGACGCACGAGTCCCTGTCATTGATGAGGAACGAGAGCTTCTCCTGCGAGAGCCTACGGATCTAGTCCAAATAATTTGTGATCTGAAATCTGAGCTGGCAAGGAAGAACTCGCTTCTGAAATTCCTTGGCACAACCGCAGAGGATATTGCGAGCAAAAGGGATGCTATTGTCATACACACACACATACATGTATGTGTGTGTGAGGGAATGAGTGTGTGTGTATATATATATATATATATATATATATATATATATATATATATATATATATATACATATGTGTGTGTGTGTGTGTGCGTGTGTGTGCATATATTTTGATATATAAAAAGGAGATAAGATCTAAAAAGCCACCGACCCATAAGCCTCCTTTCAGTTACTTACAAACTGTTCACAAAAGTCATCACAGCTCGTATCTCTGGCAGTCTGGATTCTAACCAGCCTAGAGAACAGGCAGGCTTCCGCGGTGGATTCTCAACAACAGACAACATCCACACGCTCAACTAAATTAGCGGAAAAATAAACGAATATAGGAAACCTGTGTATGGCATTCATCGATTATGAAAAGGCATTTGACTCTGTGCAAATACCAGCAGTATTGGGTGCTGTTCGACAACAGGGAGTAGAGGAGGTATATTGTAAAATATTGGAAGATATAAACAAAGATGGGACAGCAACCATCAAGCTCCACATGGAAACCGATAAAATACCAATTAAAAAAGGCGTTAGACAGGGCGACACATCTCACCGAAACTGTTTACAGCCTGCTTCGAAGAAATATTCAAGGAACTAGAATGGGAAGGAAAGGGTATCAAAATAGAAGACAAATACCTAAACAATCTAAGATTTGCAGACGATGTTGTTCTCTTCAGTAGATCAGCAAATGAAATGCAGCATTTAATAAACGATCTGAATAGAGAAAGTCTAAAAGTCGGACTTAAGATGAACAAGAAAAAGACTGTCATGTGCAACAGCAAGAGTTCAATTCGAACAAATACATTTACAAGGCGAAGCGCTAGAGGTAATTGTAGACAAGTACATATATCTTAAGGTGCTGTCACACTAGCACTTTTACCGTATTTTTTTGACAATGTTCTGAAATTTTGTCCAATTTTGAGCGAATTTTCCAGTTAAACGATAATGATAGTTTCCGTCTGAAAACCTTTCCGTCAACTTTTTCAGTCAAATATAGTCAAACCAAGAGCTATATTCGTGAATGTGTATGTGTTAAATAAAATTGTCAAAAAATTGACGGAAAAAGTGCTAGTGTGACAGCACCTTAAGGCAACTCGTATAAACACCTCACTGGTCATCAGCAAAAAGCCGCGGTCACACGACTCTTTGTCTCGAGGGACACCGAGATGTGCGGGGATTTCGTCCCTCCGCAGCTGTCCGCCGGGCAGATCCTCTCCAGGTGAAAGGACGATGATATAATCAAAGTAAAAACTTATTACTAAAATAAAGCTCTACTGTATAGTTATACATGTTTTCTCTAATACATTTAGCATCAAAGTATGAATAGGAGTCATAGTATTTTTTTTTCTAATTTCTTGTTGCACGGAACTCAATTGGCGAACGACCGGAAACATTTCCCCATTGGTGGAAGGAGCCTATTCCCTCACTGACAATATTTCGGACAATAAGGAATTCTGGAATACAGGCCACAAGAGCAGGACGCTGAAAAGGATGAAGATGGCTGATGTTAGTAAGCATCTACAACAGGAATATCCACATTAGCATACATAGTTCGGTCTTCCTGTCAAACTAATATCTAATACCCAATTGAGTTGGTTGCTTATCTTACTCCGGTCTTCTTAGGGAAATAAAACAATGTGTTAATGAAAAAACACCCATATCCATATATAATCGTGACAGAGAGCGTCCTGCGGGATAGGCTTTCCGTGTCATGGGACTAGAACATGGGACGGGGTGCGCTTTATCAGGGGACCAGCTGGTACGACAAACAAACAAACAAAATACCAACGAACTCAAGGTCTGCATAAGTACTGATAAAGATTTTGGCATAACTGGCACCCTCTCCTCCCCCTCCCCAAGCTTCGGGCCGGGGGAGCCCAGCGGCTCGGGCGACCACGCTTCCGAGGACTGCGTGGAAATGCGCCAGGACTTGGAATACCAGTGGAACGACGAGTACTGCATGGTAAAGAGGAGGTGAGACGTCGGGCAATAGCACTACTGAATCTGATGATTATTTGTGTTATATTGAGTCTTTTTCTTGTGGTTTGTTTATGCTATATCACAGAATACTTTCTAGAGTATGTATACATGAGAAAGGGGAGGCATTATATTTCTCAGTTAAATGTTTTGGTCTTTCAAACTCGAACTTATTTTTATTTCCTTTTTTCAGATTTCTGTGTCGCAAGTCCACTGAATGAATGTCTTTTCTTAGGCCATGAGGTGTGAGGCAGAATCTTTTGAAATGTTATTGTTTCTCTTGAACCAAATCGGTCTCCTGGATCAATTGCATATGGTTTCAAAAAATCTTTGAAAATTGTTTTCCTATCCTGTTTGGTTTTCTGCAAACATATTACTATACATGAATAGGGGAGAGATAGATAGATAGATAGAGAGAGAGAGAGAAAGGGTAAGTACAAATTTAATCCATGCTGTTTTCTCTATTTTCAAATAATTTTAATTAACCGAACGTAAATATAAAAACAAAAGGGCATGCCAGTACTAACTAAATTCCTGTTCCAGTTGTTTTATCCCATCTCTCTCTTTCCATTGTCTATTCTTTTCTCTCATTGCCTCTTTCTCTGTTCTTGTCTCTCTACCATGTTTATCTGCCTGCCCTTCTTAAATATTTACGTATATTGATCTCTATATCTTTCTGTTGCTGTCCGTCTCTCTTCCCGTTGTCTCACCTCTCGGTTATCTTCCTCCCTAGCATGTGACCGAAATTAAAGACTTACATTTCTTTCTCCATCGAGTAAATACGAACGGAAGACACGGATGAACGGCGTTTGTTTGTCTCTTCACGGTGTCGTTTTTATTCATGTTTTTCTCGTTTGTTTCCTTCGTTTTTTCCATGAATTGGCCGCAGTATATTTAATCATCCTTTACACGCAACTGAATCATTTCTTCGCATCAAAACTCGTTTTGATTTTTTTTTTTCATTTCTCAAATACCTAATGGTTAAGTTGTAAAGTTGGTTTTAACAAATAATTTTTAGCTTTACAGTCAGATGATTTACATCCTGACAAATATAACTGTTAGATGAATATTTAGACGATTAGTATCACCTCTAAAAAAAAATAATAAATCCAAGAATGAAAGGATCTGAGGGATCAAAAAGGATTCCTAAGTCATGATTTTAACTATTACAATGGTTACTCTGATAGAGATATTCGGTTAGTTATTTCCCTTTGTATTAAACTGCTTTTTCCTAATATACAAAACCCAGGGTACATGATAACAGGAAGGCCCACTCCGGCTTGATGAAAAGAGCCCTGTCTCTCCGCTTTATTAATTGCAAACTCTTTTTCTTGGTTTCGTTTTAGATAACTCTTTGCCATTGCTATTACTGAACATTTTTAAAGAAAATACACCGAAAAAACACTAACCATAAAGTATCGCACAGATTCACAGGGCCGAAAAGGTGGCGGAGCGTTTAGCCAATGAGAGCGCTGTGAGATATCGGATATTGCTAGATACATTACTATTTCCTTAATTTACTTGACGCTATATTTACCGGAAATAAAACCAAAATCCCCTTCTTTTATTTAGGATAATGAAGAGAACCTTTCCCATTACCATTATAATATCCTGGAAAAAACACATACATAATAATCTTACAGATGGTAATACAATTTGTTCCATAATCTGGCTGCTCTCATCTTCTGGGAAGATACCCAGTCCTACAGCCATCATTTGCATGTCTTCCGCTGGGTTGCGTGTGCGGTCATTATGGTACAAGTGTTGTAGATGCTTCCATGTGCTGTGTGAAATGAGATTGTAGACTGTTTTTCTGTTACGGACTTTATGCCTGGTTGTGCATTCACCAGTCAGTCAGCATTTATGAGGAGCAATGACATTATAAGCCGAAGTCCGAACGCATTGGGGGTTTGTACTCTACAAAAGATGGCTTAAATGGAAATGGGGATACTGGTAATATGTGCCTTGATAAAACCAAAATAAATGAATCCTGGTCTATGTATTGTTTTCCTTTTCCTCTTTAATATCATGCCATAGCAATTTCCAGATAATCTATGCAGTGAAGTGTCATTTAAAAACAGCAAATGAGACTCTTGGTCCGTTAATATCAAGGTTCTGACAAATAAAGGCAGCAACGCTCACGTCCTGTGTTAAAACAACACTGATTAAGAGATTTGGTGAATTTGTTATGTTCTCTCTTTTTATATATCCAAATCTTTTTTCCTCTCTCTCCAACTCTACCTCCCCCCCTCTCACTCCATTCACATTCATACTCTCTATATCTGTGTTTCTCTCTTTGTCTCTCCCTCTTAGTCTTTCGGCCATTGGTGTTCTTGTACATATAAGATATACCAATACCTGGAATACATAAAAAACGAAGGAAAGTATCTGGTAATTTTGACAAATGGCACCATAACCTACGTAACTCGAATTGAGCTAAAATTAAGAGGACAGTTAAACGTTCATCTTTCCCAAAAGCAATGAGGACCCGCGTAAAATAATGATAATAATAACAATAATAATAAAAAAAGATACTCCCCATTACAAACAGAAAGCGAATTTCACAAGCGAGTGGTTGAAACTGCAAGAGAATATAGGAGACCCGTGAATGATTTATAGTAATTCCGCTTCGCCCTACCTGTTTGACCTGAAAAAAGCCAGGAGTGGGTCCGAAATGGGCGACGAAACAGGATAAATGCAAAAGTTCCTGATGATGACGAAGACCTACAGGTGGGAATCATTGAGGAGTCCAAGATGGTCACTTCGAGAGAAATTCAGTCACAGGTCTATGCTAATTGTTACAACTCTTAAAGACATGTATATCATACCAATGCTAAGCAACATCTATGATATGCCAAAGCAACAATAAACAAACAATATATTAAAGCCATACTAAACAGCATGAATAATACGATAAAGGAATAACGAACAAAACATAGAAACTATATCAAAGCAGAACCAATATTGAACAGGATTCAGTGCTTGTACAAATATGCAGATGAATACTGATTCTCTGCTGAAATCAGTTAGATTCAGAAGGACAGAGAAGGGAAACGGAAACTTTGCCTGAACCTCATTTTCCCTTTCGATTGCAGATATTTACGTCATTGAGCAAATTGCATTAAGGAGTGGAAACCATCACATTTTAGGAACTGGGAACTATCATATGTTAGAAACCGGGAAAGCAACACACGTTAGAAATCGGGAAACCATCACATGTTAGAAACCTGGAAAACAAGACACGTTAGAAATGCTATTAGAAACCGAGAAATCAACACGTGTTAGAAACCGGTGAAACCATCACATGTTAGAAACCGAAAAAGCAACACGTTAGAAATCGGGAAAAGCAACACGTGTTAGAAACCGGTGAAACCATCACATGTTAGAAACCGGAAAAGCAACGTTAGAAATCGGGAAAAGCAACACGTGTTAGAAACCGCGAAACCATCACATGTTAGAAACCGGAAAAGCAACACATGTTAGAAACAGAGAAATCGTCACATGTTAGAAACCGGGGAAACCAACACATGTTTACCTGGAAACCATCACTCAAAAATAACCAGGAAACCAATACAAGTTAACATGCTAAAGTCATCTCAAGACACTGACATGTCCGAGCTCTTGTGTTGCTGGAATTTGAGGCACCT
This sequence comes from Penaeus vannamei, assembly GCF_042767895.1. Lineage (NCBI taxonomy): Eukaryota > Metazoa > Arthropoda > Malacostraca > Decapoda > Penaeidae > Penaeus > Penaeus vannamei. Next base: position 12,135,410 of record NC_091587.1, on the reverse strand, counting down.
TGAAGCGGAACACATATGGACAGGTATTGCTATGGAATAATTTCTCATGTTATTGTTCACATTGTTCTGGGAGACCATTTACAAGCTCATTCATGGGAATTATCCGCAATGGTTAATGCCCTTGCAAACTGTAGGGAACACATCAGGTGTCCAGACACGTCAAGTAAATTCCCTTTATGTTAAGAGATCGAGTACCGATACAGGGGCACGACAAATGGAAATACGTGGACCCAAGTTATGGAACATGTTACCAGATAATATGAGTCATTAACAGCCTCTGTAATTTGAAAACGAAATTAAAAGAACACCTATTCAATAATCAGTTGTAAATATAAATGTATTTATGTAGAAAATAACCACTGTAATTAATGGAATAAAATGTTTTGACTGACTTCGAGCTGGCTGCGAGATGTCTGTCGGCCGCCATGGCTCGGGACGGGATCACGGCGGTGAGAACAGCCTCCTGCGGGAGAGAGAGAGAGAGAGAGAGAGAGAGAGAGAGAGAGAGAGAGAGAGAGAGAGAGAGAGAGAGAGAGAGAGAGAGAGAGAGAGAGAAAGAGAGAGAGACGGAGAAAGAGAGAGAGAGAGAGACAGAGAGAGACAGACAGACAGACAAACAAACAGAGACAGAGAGAGACATACAGACAGACAGACAGACAGAGAGAGAGAAAGAGAAAAAGAGAGAAGAGCAGAGAAGAGAGAGACAGACAGAAGGAAAGAGAGGAGAAAAAAGAGTAAGAGAAGAGAAGAGGGAGAGAGAGAGAAAGGCAGAAAGAAAAGTCAAGGCAAGAGAAGAGAAAGGGAGAGAAAAGACAAGAGAAGCGAAGAGAGAGAAAGACAAGATAATAGTTGAGGATCTGGGGTTCCTGCTGCCAGCGGCCCCTCCTGCATCGCTGTGTTATGCATTAAAATTGCAATAAAATTTTCTATCAGACATTTTTCGTTATGCTATACATGTGATCAGGATATTACATTTATTTGCAAGGACCTTAGTAAAAAATAAATAAATAAATAAATAAATAAATCGTCCATAGGATTATTTGAAAATGTCTCATTCTTGTCATAGAAAAGGTACGATGTTTCTTAACACCAATAACTGCCTCGACTATCCGTTTACTGATTGTAAAAAAAATGAGCTGGATACATACCTAATTATTACCACAGAAAACAAAGCCTTATCGGACAAATTGGGAGTCAAAGTACTTGAAATTTCAAAATCGAATCATCTCTAATATAGGTATTGCTATAGAGTATATGTTTTGTTGTTGTTTTTAACAAGTTCGGTCAATGGATAAGTGAGATTTATAATTCTTTTTTTTCCAAAAACAGTCAGTAAAATATTTCCTGCTCTTTCGATTAGATCAGAGATATCGTCAGTTGTTCCACTCTGGAGTAACTGGGTATCGTCTACATACTGAACCACAAGCATCGTTAAGCATTTTGAAAAAAAGTCATTTACATATCAAAAAAATGGTCCTAGCACAGATCCTTGAGGGACACCAAAGGATTTTTGTTTTTTCAAAGTTAACGTGACGTTTTGAATTCTTGCACACTGTGATCCGTTTTTAAGGTAACCTCCCTCCCTCTCCCTCTCTCTCTCTCTCTCTCTCTCTCTCTCTCTCTCTCTCTCTCTCTCTCTCTCTCTCTCTCTCTCTCTCTCTCTTTGTCTTTGGAAAATCGTGGAAATTGAATATCATGGAATTTTGTTTTCAAGTCTGGAAAATCATAGAAATTTCGTATTTGTTTTTCTTTTATAAGTAAGTCTGGCCTAGATTTATTGTTTTTATTCATATTGAGAAAATTTTCAGGGAGAAATCAGAATAAACTTCGGAAGATTAGGAAACCGAATGAAAGGTTGAAAAATTACATAGCCTAATTTGATACACGCTGATTCATTACAGCAATTAGTCCCTGGTGTCAATAGCTCACTCAACTTATTCCCTAAATCTTTTATCCTCAGCAACATCAGTTTTGAATTACAGTCATTGCACGTTGTAACCGCATATATGTGTTGTGAATAAATATCAAATATTCAAGGAACACTGTGAATATTGCCAAAGTCATGGAAAAATAATGGAATTTTGATATGAAATATGTATGAACCCTGGATCGATTACTTTAAGTAGACATTAATAATGGAAAGATACTGGTAGAGAGGTGGTGAGTGTCTAGAAGCTGTCTCACGTTTGTTTTTATTATGTTTATAGTAATGAGTATTGATTTATAATAAGTAGGAAAAGGGAGGGTGTAGAGTTAACCTTGTAAGTTAATTAAGTTTATGTTTATTGCTAAGATTTACATTGTAATATGCCACCTATTTATTATTAAAATCCTTATGACCATTAGGTTATGCTACACACATCAAATTTAACAGTGCAGTAATTTAGTAGAATATCTATTTCAATATTTCGTACATGATTTTGTTTATATGACATCCCCCCCCCCCCACACACAGATAGATATACATATACATGTTCGTGTATGTGTTTTGATATTTTTGGTTCGAATGTTCATGATCTCCTTTCTGTCAATATTTCCCTTTGCTTAGTATTTCTCGCATATACGCACGACGCCTATTGGTCGAACCTACACTAATGAGCATTCTCAGTTTGCTTTATTTGCGCAGCCTCGACTTAGTACAATTATTTGGTGCGACGGAATATAATTATGTATTTTGACTATGATTGCTTATCATTTCAGGTGTGCTTCTGACTTTGTGGATTTGCTGGAAGGCAGTAAATAATCGCATCATGTAATGCTAAAGATACTTCCGTTCCTTTCACCATTCAAGTTTGTAGTTTTTTAAGCTATATTAAATATATAAATAGATGTGTGACGTCACAGACAGGTGAATCATATAGGGCTGGAAGGGTGGAAAGGTATATAAGGCGATTGGCGGCTCGCGGGCACAGCAGTCTGTAGCATAGCGTCAGGGAAGATGGAAGGGTTGCTGCATCGCGTCACCATTTTACTCGTTTTGGCTTCGGTCTGTAGTCTCGACATTTTTTTTTTTTCTTCTTCTTCTTTTTGAGGGGGAGGGGGTTGATAAGTTAGGTTACGTTTCTAAGACGATTCGGTTATATTCTTTTTTATCTATTCCATTTATTCACAGCTTTATCTGCTATTTGTATACTTCTTGGGGTCTTCACGCATTCTGTATGTTTATTTTTGTGGAAATCTTATCCGGGGTTGTGACCGGAAGCTTTCCTTTCCACGGGCAGCTCGGGCACTCGGTGAAGCTGCGTCAGGAGTGCGACATCGACCTGCAGGTGGGGTGCCCGAGCGAGGCCGACGAGCAGCCGTGGGTGTCCTGCTCGCGGGTCAACTGCTCAGTCACCAGGAAGAACGTATGTATGGAGTAATGCCGTAAGAACTGTTGAGAGCGAAATGAAACTAATGGATAAAGGCAATAAATTGATAGTCAACCATACAAATTTATTGGTACACAATTATGTATATTCTTTCATTTCTTGCTACAGACCTGGTTCATTGGAGAATTGTACAAGCGCGTGGACTGCTTGGAAGCAGAAGGCAAAATGGTGAAGGTTGAGTACCGGAAGGATGGGAAACTCTCGTGCTCTCTCGTCCCCATCCAGACAAGTAAGTCATATAAATGAGAGAGAGAGAGAGAGAGAGAGAGAGAGAGAGAGAGAGAGAGAGAGAGAGAGAGAGAGAGAGAGAGAGAGAGAGAGAGAGAGACTAGGACAGAGGAAGAGGGATAAAAGGGGAAAAAAGTAGAAAGAAACAGAAAGCTCCCTAGGGAGCAACGGGAAACCAGAGACAGATCGAGAAATAATAAATAACTCTACGATGCAGGAAATCTCTTACGCAGTTCTGATGACGCAATATCGCCACGCGTCGCATGCATTCATCGCTCTGGAAATGAATCCTTTTCACTCATACCTTTTCTACATGAGTCCTACCGAGCTCCTCCTAACACGGCACCCTCTCCCCCCACAGACGAGCTTCTCCTCGCAGAGTACTTGAACCCGAGTATCGCCTCGTGCGGCCCGCCCTCGCCGGCCCCCGACGCCCGCCTCCAACTTTCCTAAACTTCGGGACAAGAACACGAACTCGAAATTGGATTTTGTCGTGCACGAATAGTTAGTTAATTCAGCATGCGAGTTTAATTGCTTTGGGCTGATCCACCTGGCACTAAAACTAATCTAACCGTTGATTTGGTCCGATCATCTTGCAACTTTGCCTTTAATAAGATGTCATTCAGCCGGGCAGTTTGGTGGACCCCCTTAAGCGCCCTGCAACTGGCTGGATCCACGAGGTTTGATTTCGTACTACGTCTGGTATTGGGGTTATTTACAAAATTGTTTTACAAAAATTAAGCAGATAAAATGCTGATTCAAGATGAAAATCTTAGACATATTTTCAGCATAAGTACTTTGGCAGAATTTACCTATTTAATGATATCTTAATAAATCAAAGAGATACCATTATGTAGAGAAATAATGACTGCAATATATTAAATTTCTCCAATGTTCGGAAATAATCATTGCAATAAATATTTGGATGCATATGAATAACATACTGTCCTGAAGTATTTAAAAATATTGACAAATATACAATAAACTGTTTTATTAATGTCTTTCATGTAATAAGCTAATTGACACTGACGCACAGAACATGAGAGAAAAAGAGAGAAAGAGGAAAGAGTACTGCAATATAACTTTAAGGAACATTTAGTTTCGTTGAATGGAATCCTCTAATATTACGGTCTATCGTAATAGGTTTTTGAAACGTAAAAAATAAACAAAAAACAAAAATTAAACAAAAAACAACAAAAATAAAACAAACAAAAAACAAAAAACACACAAAAATAAAATAAAACAAAAATAAAAATACCAACGAGCCAAATAGAGGAAACAAAACACCTTCGAATAGTTCATGTCAGGAACACCAAGAACATGAAATTTGAAATATTGGGTTCAGCCAAAAGGGAACGAGTCTCGCCTGCGGATTTCAAGGACAGATGCTCTCAACGCCAAGGCTGGAGCCATATCTCCCAGTCTAATATATATACACACACACATATATGTGTGTGTGTATGTGTGTACATACATATATACACACACATATACATGTGGGTGTGGGTGTGTACATACATATATGTGTGTATATGTATGTATGTATATATATATATATATATATATATATATATATATATATATATATATATATATATATATATATATATATATATAATATGATGTAAAATATTGGACCCAATAAAGGAAAGTAGAATTCCTTCGCCGATCGCGTTTCGTCCTGGTCTGAGCAAGCCAGCGGTGAAAGAGCGTTTTACCAACAACCAGCCACAAAGTATAATAAATGAGATGAAGCTTTGATTTTTAAGATATCTAAACCTTACACTTTTGAAAACAACATTACTTACTGCAAACAGCTGATTGCTTGGTGTAAACAGCCTGTTGATTGTTGTAAACAGCTGATTTCTTGATACTGTCAGCCTTTAGCTTTTCAGCTCTCTGATTTTCATTAGGTGTCGGAGTCGGTTGAACACCGGTTTCTGATAAAGAGAATGTTAATCATTAATCTTAAACATTTGAAAGCAAATGCAGTTTCTTAGACTGCAGCTTACAGCAACAAGCACATCTGGTTTGTCTTCGATTCCATAAAACACTTTTAAGCAATAAGTTTCATTATAGTTATTATATAACTCATAAGATAACTCATGGCCAGGAAATAGGTGTATTATATGGCTACAATTTTTAAAAGCGCTGGCAACTTCATCATCCATGTTTACATTTCCTTTTGAAATGGTGGGATTTAACTTGAAAATGCTATTCAATATTTTCTATGACCACAGCGACATCAGACCAACTTGTGACGTCACAGGGCGGGCCAGAGGCTTCATATAGGCTGCATCGCGACTCGAACGCTGTCAGTGCCCCTCGACGTCTCATTAACGATGGGTCCGCACAGTCAAGTCGCCGCTCTCCTCCTCATGATTTCAGTCAGTGGGAGAATCTCAGTCCGTTTTTTTCTCTGCTTTTGTGATTCCATTTCTTTCCCCTATGGTTCTCTCTCTCTCTCTCTCTCTCTCTCTCTCTCTCTCTCTCTCTCTCTCTCTCTCTCTCTTGCTCTCTCTCTTTCTCTCTCTATCTCTCTCTCGCTCTCTCTCTCTCTCTCTGGCTCTCTCTCTCTCTCTCTCTCTCTCTCTCTCTCTCTCTTTCTCTCTCCCTCCCTCCCTCCCTCCCTCCCTCCCTTCCTCCCTCCTCTCTCTCTCTCTCTCTCGCTCTTTCTTGTCAAAGTCTCTTTCTCTCTCTCTTTCTTTCCCTCTCTCTTCTCTCTTTCCCTCTCTCCTCCCTCTCTCCCCCCTCTCTCACTCTGTCTTTCTCCATAACATCGATTGCCTCTCCACAGGCCGCGCACTCGGTGAAGCTGCGTCAGGAGTGCGACATCGGCCTGCAGGTGGGGTGCCCGAGCGAGGCCGACGAGCAGCCGTGGGTGTCCTGCTCGCGGGTCAACTGCTCGGTCAGCGCCAAGAGGGTGAGTGAGCGAAGCCTTGAGGATCCGGGTCTTTTAGCATGAAGATTCTGGAATGCAGACGAGGCATACACGAGAGATACATGAATCGACATATATACTTAGGGCCGGATTCTCAAAAGAGCTTTAAGTTAAGGCGGGCTGGAAGCTCTAACCGTCCTGCTGAATTTCCCTTGTATATGAGCGAAGAGTTGACTTCCCACCCGCCGTAAGCGCTTAAGGCTGCTCTCCCCCTGCCTTAACGAAGGCGTCTTCACTCGCACCAATATGGCGGGTCCCTTGTATGTGTATGTAACATCGCTCCGCCGTAAGTTAAGGCACCTTAAGGAGATACGGAGCTTTAACGCGTTTGAGAATCTGGGCCGAATCTATATATGTATACAGAGATATGCACGTGTATTGCAGTTATGGATGGTTAAGGTATACACAGGAGAAAGCGATAAACAATAAAAGATTTTCCATTCTGATAGACCTGGTTCATTGGAGAATTGTACAAGCGCGTGGACTGCCTGGAAACCGAAGGCAAAATGGTGAAGGTTGAGTACCGGAAGGATGGGAAACTCTCGTGCTCTCTCGTCCCCATCCAGACAAGTAAGTCATGTATATATGAGGGAGAGAGAGAGAGAGAGGTGGGGAGGGAGAGGGAGAGAGAGAGAGAGAAGGGGGAGGAGAGAAAGAGAGAGTAAGGTGGGAGAGAAAAACTGTGAGACTGAGAGAAAGAGGGGTAGATAAAGTGATAGATAGATAGATGGACAAAGAAATAGAGAAATAAATAGAGATATAGAGTTAATTAGGTAGATATATAGATAGATTGACTGACTGATAGATTGATAGATAAATAGATAGAGGTAGAGACAGATGTTGACGAGTTTGTGAGATGGAGGTGAAAGGAGATTGATAAATGTAAGCAAAAGAAAATGCAGAGCATAAATGTATCTAGTTGTGTATGTGTGTGTGTGAGGGAGAGAGTGAGAGAAAGGGAGAGACAGCATCTCGGAGGCCGAGGGCTTCTCAGTCAACTGTGTCCGTCTCTCTGCCGCCAGACCCAGTTCTCCTTCAGGCTTACCTAAGCTCTGCCAACTCGACGTGTAAACCTGCGGAGCCCACTTCAGGTGCCCCCGCCTCGGGAATTTCGGGTGCCCCCACCACAGCGACGCCCACCACGGCCGCCCCGACCACAGCGGCGCCCACCACAGCTGCCCCGACCACAGCGGCGCCCACCACAACCGCCCCGACCACAGCTGCGCCCACCACAGCCGCCCCGACTACAGCAGCGCCCACCACAATCGCCCCGACCACAGCGGCGCCCACCACAGCGGAGCCCACCACAGCCGCCCCGACCACAGCGGCGCCCACCACAACCGCCACGGAACCGCCGACGACAGTTCCTTCGTGTCCCGAGGGCTGGACGGCCTTCGAGTCCTCGTGCTTCCTCGTGAGCGACGAGTCCGGGACCTACGGCGACGGCTGGAACTTCTGCCGGGCCCGAGGGGGCGTCCTGGCCTCCGTCAGGAGCCAGGCGGAACAGGACTTCGTGACAGGTGAGAGGGACTGCGATGAGCCTGTGCTTGTTCTCCCGAGTGACCACATGGATGGAGAGAGAAGTGAACGGAATCACGTGTCTAATTCCTTGTTGCTCTCTCTGCACAGGCCTCCTGCCGGGCTCCGTGTGGATCGGGCTGAGCGACGGCGTGGCGGAGGGCGCCTTCGCGTGGGCGGACGCCTCGACGTCGTCCTACAGAAAGTCAGTGAAGGAATCTCTCTCTCCGGAGGCCAAAGAGCCCAGGCTTCGTCCTGACGCCCGATTCCTCCCTGGGCTTAGGTCTCGAGGGCGGGCTCGTCAGATACTCACTTTGCGGGAAATGACTTTTATCTAAGCTTGCTTTACTCTTGCGCACATTTTTAGAAGTATCCCCTTAGCTGCAGCTGATTAAAAAACAGCTGTTATAACTGTCAATGTGTCCGATAACATTTCAGTAATATATATATATATATATATATATATATATATATATATATATATATATACATATATATATATATATGTGTGTGTGTGTGTGTGTGTGTGTGTGTGTGTGTGTGTGTGTGTGTGTGTGTGTGTGTGTGTGTGTGTGTGTGTGTGTGTGTGTGAGAGAGAGAGAGAGAGTAGATAGATAGATAATATAGAAATAGATGCAAGGGTCCCTTCCTCCCCGCAGCTTCTACCCGGGCGAGCCGAGCGGGTCGGGCGG
>NC_091587.1:12111660-12116660 GCF_042767895.1 Penaeus vannamei | reverse complement strand
TACAGCTGAACCAACTACAGCAGTTCCAACCACTACAGCTGAACCAACTACAGCAGTTCCAACCACTACAGCTGAACCAACTACAGCAGTTCCAACCACTACAGCTGAACCAACTACAGCAGTTCCAACCACTACAGCTGAACCAACTACAATCACAACTGCTGCCAAAACTACCACAGACATGTTATCTACATATGACTGTTTATGTTCAGATGAGCAGTCTACGGCTGCACCAGATACAACAGTTGGACAAACTACTTCAGACATATTGTCTACATATGATTGTTTGTGTTCAGACGAGCAGTCCACCGTTGCAACTACCACAGCTGCACCAACCACAGCAGCTGCACCAACCACAACAGCTGCACCAACAACCACAGCTGCACCAACTACCACAGCTGCACCAACTACCACAGCTGCACCAACTACCACAGCTGCACCAACTACCACAGCTGCACCAACTACCACAGCTGCACCAACTACCACAGCTGCACCAACTACCACAGCTGCACCAACTACCACAGCTGCACCAACTACCACAGCTGCACCAACTACCACAGCTGCACCAACTACCACAGCTGCACCAACTACCACAGCTGCACCAACTACCACAGCTGCACCAACTACCACAGCTGCACCAACTACCACAGCTGCACCAACTACCACAGCTGCACCAACTACCACAGCTGCACCAACTACCACAGCTGCACCAACTACCACAGCTGCACCAACTACCACAGCTGCACCAACTACCACAGCTGCACCAACTACCACAGCTGCACCAACTACCACAGCTGCACCAACTACCACAGCTGCACCAACTACCACAGCTGCACCAACTACCACAGCTGCACCAACTACCACAGCTGCACCAACTACCACAGCTGCACCAACTACCACAGCTGCACCAACTACCACAGCTGCACCAACTACCACAGCTGCACCAACTACCACAGCTGCACCAACTACCACAGCTGCACCAACTACCACAGCTGCACCAACTACCACAGCTGCACCAACTACCACAGCTGCACCAACTACCACAGCTGCACCAACTACCACAGCTGCACCAACAACCACGGCTGCACCAACCACCACGGCTGCACCAACCACAAAAGCTGCACCAACCACAAAAGCTGCACCAACAACCACAGCTGCACCAACAACCACAGCTGCACCAACAACTACAGCTGCACCAACAACCACAGCTGCACCAACAACCACAGCTGCACCAACAACCACAGCTGCACCAACAACCACAGCTGCACCAACAACCACAGCTGCACCAACAACCACAGCTGCACCAACTACCACAGCTGCACCAACTACCACAGCTGCACCAACTACCACAGCTGCACCAACAACCACAGCTGCACCAACCACAACCGCTGCGCCAACCACAACCGCTGCACCAACCACGACAGCTGTACCAACAACCACAGCTGCACCAACTACCACAGCTGCACCAACTACCACAGCTGCACCAACCACAAAAGCTGCACCAACAACCACAGCTGCACCAATTACCACAGCTGCACCAACTACCACAGCTGCACCAACTACCACAGCTGCACCAACCACAACCGCTGCACCGACCACAACCGCAGCAGCTGCGCCAACCACAACCGCTGCACCAACCACGACAGCTGTACCAACAACCACAGCTGCACCAACTACCACAGCTGCACCAACTACCACAGCTGCACCAACCACAAAAGCTGCACCAACAACCACAGCTGCACCAATTACCACAGCTGCACCAACTACCACAGCTGCACCAACTACCACAGCTGCACCAACCACAACCACAGCTGCACCAACCACAACCACAGTTGCACCAACCACAACCACAGCTGCACCAACCACAACCACAGCTGCACCAACCACAACCACAGCTGCACCAACCACAACCACAGCTGCACCAACCACAACCACAGCTGCACCAACCACAACCACAGCTGCACCAACCACAACCACAGCTGCACCAACCACAACCACAGATGCACCAACCACAACCACAGCTGCACCAACCACAACCATAGCTGCACCAACCACAGCTGCACCAACCACAGCCACAGCTGCACCAACCACAACCACAGCTGCACAAACAACCACAGCTGCACCAACCACGACAGCTGCACCAACCACGACAGCTGCACCAACTACCACAGCTGCACCAACCACAACCGCTGCACCAACCAAAAAGGCTACACCAACGACAACCGCTGCACCAAAAACTTCGACGGCTGCTACAACCACAACACCTACCACAACCACAACGCCTACCACAACCACATCACCTACCACAACCACAACACCTACCACAACCACAACACCTACCACAACCACAACACCTACCACAACCACAACACCTACCACAACCACAACACCTACCACAACCACAACACCTACCACAACCACAACACCTACCACAACCACAACACCTACCACAACCACAACACCTACAACTACAACCACCACACCCACCACGACGACCCGGCCGCCCACGACCACGGCGTGGGTATGTCCCAGCGGCTGGGCGCTCTACGGCTATTCCTGCTACCACGTGAGCAGCTCCAGCGGCTCCTGGACGGCGGGAAGGAGCTACTGCAGCGCTCGCGGCGGCTCCTACGTCAAGATTACCAGCTACAACGAATGGCTGTTCCTTAGAGGTAACCCCTGGCGAGCTGCTTCGGGGTGCTGCGTGCACACACTCACGCACGCACGCACACACAGGCAGTCAAACGAATACACACATGAACACGCGCGTTAGTTCGTATCACTCCACAGGAACTGGTTTGGGCGTGTCTTGGAGGCGTGGCGGGGAGGGTGTATGCGGGAAGCCACTGAGGGGCTCCTTTGGCAAAGTTGAATCTTTCTAGCTGCCTGTCTGATAACCATATCAAAATATACTCATATATATATATATATATATATATATATATATATATATATATATATATATATATATATATATATATATATATATATATATATATATATATATATATATATATATGTATGTATGGTTTAAAGGTTAAAGCCTCTAACCCTCGTCCTCACAATTCCTCACCGTTACAGCTGTAAAATGCTTGGGCTCCGATATATATATATATATATATATATATATATATATATATGTGTGTGTGTGTGTGTGTGTGTGTGTGTGTGTGTGTGTGTGTGTGTGTGTGTGTGTGTGTGTGTGTGTGTGTGTGTGTGTGTGTGTGTGTGTGTGTGTGTGTGTGTGTGTGTGTATGTGTGTGTGTATGTATGTATGTATATCTATATGCATGTGTATATGTGTGTGTATACATAGGTATATATATGTACAAATATATATACATATATGTATGCGTATATACATATACCTATATATGTATAAATATATATATATATATATATATATATATATATATATTATATATATCACACACACACATACATATACATATATATATACATAAACGTATATATTTATATGTGTGTGTGTGTAGATACATAAATAGAAGTTTGTCGTGCGGTTCGCCTGACATCGGATCAAGATGTGCATCATTCCCAGGGCTCAGTCACTGTTGAGAAGGAACAAGGAACAGTTTACTAGGAGTCTTGCAGAGGAGGTCGACGGCCATCTCATAGCAAAAGACCTTCTTGCTGCCTACCAAGCCCTGAGGAAGCTGAACTCCAAGCCCTCTTCACAGGTGACTGCAGTCCGCTGGGTCTCAGATCCTGTTGGGGTGCAGGAGCATTTGGCTGAGTAAGGGGGCGATCTCCAAGCTGAAGAGTGGTAAAGCAGAAGGCATCTGCTGCATCCCGGCTGAACTGTTAAAGGCTGGTGGTGAACGTATGGCGCGGGGTTTGTATTCTGTCCTGGCTGTCATCTCCCTGGCCTGTCGAGAGGTATTCATTGGAAGGGGAAATGGGATCGACGGGACTCCCGCAATCACCAGGGGATTACACTGCTCAGTATACCATGCATGGTTCTCGTTCACGTCCTTCTAAGACGTCTCAGAGACAACCTGCTGAGGCCCAGAGACCGGAACATTCTGGATTCACTCCTGGTAAGTCCACAATAGACTGTATCCTGGCGCTTCGAGTCACCGTTGAGTGCATCGTGAATTCTAGCGTGGGCTGCTTGCAGCCTGCATCGACCTCAAGAAGGTTGGGAATCTCTGGGAGATCCTGAGATTGAGAGGAATTCCAACAAAGACTATCGGATTAATAGCACTTCTGTATACTAGTACTGAAAGTGCTCTTAGTTCAAGAATGAGGCAAGGCTGTATCCTTGCACCAACACTTTTCACCACTTGTGTGGACTGGACACGGCACAGCTACTGTCAAAAATCATTGGGGAGAAACTTTGGGCAATATCAAGGTTACTAACCTTGATTTTGCTGATAATGATATTATATCTGTATTTGGAAACCGTAGTGGTAGCTCTAGTTGGATTTAGCAATGAAGCGAAGCCTCTGGGTTTAGAGCTCTCTTGGACCAAGATTAAGATCTAGGACTTTGGGGATTTGCTAGGAGAACCTGTTCGATCGGTACGCGCTTGGGACGAGGCATTGAAGTCACAAAGATGTTTACATGCCTTGGTAGTGCAGTTCAGCTGTCAGACCAGGAAGTCAGCAGACGGATTGGCCTGGCAGCAGGGGTCTCGATAAGAGTATTTGGAGATGCTGCTACGTGTGCAGCTACATGTTTTTATGTCCCTGGTAATACCAATGTTACTATACGGTAGTGAAGCCCGGATATTATCCTGTGCCTTGTAATCTCGTCTTGATGCCTTTTGTAATAGGACATTGCGCCGGATCGTGGGGTACAGTTGGCGGGACCACGTGTCCAACAATGGTTACACCATGAGACTGACACAGGACTTGTTGCTTATACAATGCATGATTGCTAACACAGGCTACACGGGTACCTGGCTCGTTTCCCACAGGATAATCCTGCCCACCAGGTTGTCTTTGTGCGAGACAACCCTGGATGGAAGTGGCCTGTGG
>NC_091587.1:12094160-12101660 GCF_042767895.1 Penaeus vannamei | reverse complement strand
CTCCCTCCTAGATGCTCATGTGACATCCTTTTGTCACAACAGTGTCCTTTCCCGGATCTTGCCCTTTCCTAATATTCTTCCTGACATTTGACCTCCTTCCCATAGTCCCTTGTCTTATTCCTTAGGTTCTTCTCCTACATCTCTGACACCCATTTCTACCTTTATTACTTGTTGATTGCATTATGATGGTTCCTCATGTAGTCCTACACATTCTGTTGTCCTGTCCCCACTTTACTGGAGCTCATACCTCTTCTTTTCCCCACTTGTCTTCTCTTCCCTGATTCCCTAACTTGTTGGACATTCTCATGGAACATATGTAAAGGTGAAGTCACAAGCGAGAAAAGGAAAAACTACTTGTTTACCAAGTAGTTTATCTACATCATCTCCATTCATGCCCGCATGTGTGGACAGGCCTTAACACACTTTGTTCCAATCATTAACTCATTTTTACCTTTTTTCCATAAATGTTTTACCATAGTGATATGGCTTTTGATTTCTAACACATTTATTATTTTAACTTTTAACCATAATAATGGTAATGTGAATCCTTGTCATATTTCAGATTGCAGTCCATAGCATTAATGGCTCTCCAGGAAGCGGCAGAAGCATATGTTGTTGGCCTTTTGGAGATGGCTAACCTTTGCAGCATACACGCCAAGAGAGTCACACTTTACCCAAAGGACATCAAGCTTGTCAGGCGTATCCGTGGGGAATATTAATCTAGAGAAACACTGACAGTGTAATACAGTTCACTTTTTTTACATGAAAGGCCTAAAAAAAATTGGTATTGCAGTTTAGGTGATAGAATATATTGTGTAGTTTCCTAGAAAAGAGGAGACAAAACCTTTAGATACTAAAAATTGCCTATGCAGTACAAATATTGCTTTTGGTCATTCTAGGTTTACACTTAGATCAGGGGTCTTCAGTATGTGGTCCATGCAGCTATTGGGTGATTTTTGTTTAAATTTGGTAATAGTTTATTGGGATTTTTTTTTTTAGAAGTGGTGTTGTAATTTATAAAATATATACTAAAATTGATGGTTAGAAATACATATTGAAAACCCCTTTTGTAGAGCATTAAGATGAAATGAATTATTCCAATGTTGAATAGTGAGAAGTGCATTTTACCATTTAGGAGAAATGATATTTTGACTAAGTTTTGCAACAAATCTTTGTAATTTTACTGTTTATCCATTTGGAATAGTCTGTTTTTAGAATAAGTACATTTTAAAAATGTATTATTTTATGTTTATGTATCACTTATTGAATTATAGAATTATGAATATTTAGAACTATGAATGTTTTATTTAATGAACAAATTTGAACTTTCTATTCTGCAGATAAAAAAGTATCTCTTAAAACTATAAAACTCTTATTTGATTTTACCATTTGCTGCTCTGTTTCTTTTGTTTAAGGAGAATGGTATAGTTACTAATTGATTATGAATTAATTAAAGTATAAAGTATATAGTCAGCTGGGGAAAAAAGACAAAATTGGTAGAAAGTTCAGTTGCAACATCTATTTAATTTGTTGTGCATATGGTAGGTTTGGTATAAACTATTATGCATATAAAGTAAATTCAATTTTGTATAAGAACTCACATTTATATATTGTTTTCTTTCCTGAGAAGAGGGTTAACTTAGTTGGGGTAAGAATTTTTTTCTGCCTTTTAAACCAAATTAAAATATTTACATTTAATAAAACAAAGTAGACATCATTTCTATGGTATTTACTCATCATTTGTAGGGATTAAACAATACTTCTTAAAAGCATCATACACATCTGTGGCATACCAATATCTTGCTTCTTGTTGTGGGGGGCTTAGGAGATGAAGACTGCAGTCCAATGTAGGGATTGCCCCTACCTTGGACTTCTGCCCTCGACTAATTTTGCTTGGTTTTTTCATCTCCTTGCCTCTTCTGTATCTTCTTTATCCCCTTCTGTCCCATTCCTAAGGTGTAAAAGCCATGGGCACAGTATTCCCTTGGTTAATTGCCTAGCCCTTACCCCTTATGGGGATCCTGAGGGGTAGACCATTTCTTTTCCCCATTTCATTCAGGCTCACCATGGCCAGTAATGAAGATTTTTTACCCTTCCCCGTCAGTGCCAGAAATGTTGCCGTTTTATCCACCCAGCCAAACACTATCGCTCCACAGACCGCTGCCTTCTTTGTGCCCAACCTGGTCATGACTTCAAATTGCCCTGCTCAGTCACGTGTATGTACCCATCCCCTCCACTTTGTGTCGCACCAGACAACTAAACATAACATATTCACAAATGATCATTTAGTGCTGTTTCATAATAATTCTTTGCAGGACAAAATAAGCAATATTTAGGGGTTGGAGTACACCATTACAATGAGTTGAGAGTTTCATAATGGAAATGTTTTCCTTTTGAGCCAACTCAGTAGTAGCCACAGAAGTATAATTAATACACCCATCTAAAATTAAGGGATTCCTGTCTTTTGTTTCATGTACAAAATGCTTTAAAGAATCTTCAAAAATGCCTTGTCATCCAACCATCTGCAGATAATTGTATATTGTATGCCAGGGAGATCACAAGTTCCATTTCAAGTGCTTTGCATGTATTATTCTGTGAACACTACCTCGGGAGGGAGGATTGTACCATCAGCACAACACACCAACCAAATGTTGGGTAACATAAAGCACATACTGGAGTATTTAAAGCATGCCTCATGGGATAATGAAAGGCAAACATTTCCAAATGTTAAAACAAAATGTTGGGTAGCCTATTTTCAGTACTTTGACTTCTCTTTAAGCCATACCTTTATAATCAGTGAATAATATGAAATTCATACTTAGTAACAATATTGTACTTTAAGACTATATCGTCAGTTTTTAAAAATTTTGCAGTATGGCTAGAAGGGAATGTTTTTTTCATACCCTCAAAAAGACATTTCCCCCCGGTTATTATAGTATCCCTCCTTTGATCCTAACACACTTGACATTATCAGTAAAAACTGATATATTGCAAATAAAAATGTAAGGAGTCATCATTGTATAGTTAAATTTGGAGAGTATTTGTGCATGAATGCATTCACATTTGTCTATCTGTTTATCCCTCTGTCTTTCTAGGAATACAGTAATTCAGTTTACAATAAACTTTTTGCTGGAGTGTTGAACTTAATTTAATTTCAAATATGATTTAATGCAGCTGTCAGTGTTAAAGGATCAATAAATGTATGTCAAGTAGTACCACTGTTTTTATTCTCTCTGGAATGGATTTTTTTTAATTGTAATTTGTCCTTATATTTTCAAATGAAGACCATGATCTTTGGATACAAGGCATATATGCATTTGAAAAGTTGCTTGTGAAAGCAAAATAAAACTTAATAGTCAAGAACCACTGCAAGAATGTTTCTGCATGCCTCAGCTTCAGATTAATCTTTGGATTCATAGATTTTAGGAACATTTGTTAAAAGGAACCCCCAATCCCAAGCTCACTGAGAGGAGAGGAGGTTGAAAGTGAGGTCTAATGTTGGGGATTTTCCCCTGCCTTGGCTCTATCTATATTGCATAATGTTTCTTCTTTTCTCCCAACCCTTCTCCTGTATATATCCTACACAAAGATCTGTGTGTGAAAGAAAAAAATGCTGGCTTTGGGTTAGTCCTGAATGGCTCCATGGGCACAGTATACCTGTTTAGTCATTTAGTTATCTGTGAACTGTTTCTCTTCCCTACATACTCCAGGCTTACCCTAGCCAATAATGATTTTATACATTTATTTGGTGCATTAAGGCTTGCCCTTTTATCAGTGAGCCCCACTGACTTCTTTTATGGTTCCCATACTACTGATCAGGAGTAAACACTGCTGAACAGTCCATTCCAAGTCACCCTCCCAGATCATTGCCCAAGCTTTAGAAAACATTTGTTTTTCCTATCTTCCTCCACTACTTACACTCCACACTGCTACCATACTCAACACTACTAATTCCTTTTCCTGTACTTGTCCATCTACTACTTCCACCTCTACAAAGCTCTAAGTACACTTTTTAGCCCAACCAAGTAGGATTGATTTTTGTGATAACCCCCCCCCCCCCCATACAGCCCCTTACTCTAACAGTACCCTTCTCTTCTAACAATGTCTAAAAACAAGTAGGCAAAGCTTCCTTTTGCAGCTATCCTGACTGTTGTCGCCTTGTCACAGTCACATCAGGTCCTAAGATTGTGCATTATCCACCCTGACTGCCTCACCATCAAACCTATTCCTGCCCAGCTTCATGCCTCCCTTAATAATTGTATCAGAACTGTCTCCATCTCCAAAACAAATTGTCCTATCGGCGAGAATAATTGGTTAGACTGGAAACGAGGCTTATGATGCATTATTAGTACAATGTTACACTGTTCCCCAAAGAGGCTGCTATAAGTTATCCACCAATATTGCCAAAATTACTCTCCATAGACATGACCTTCCCCTTGATGTTTATATTGGTGGAGTCCTGCCCTGTCCTAACACACTGACCCCTACCCTACCAATGTCACACATTGGCATCTTGGCCAACCTGCCAAACACTGTTACTCCACAGCTCACTGCACTGTATGTGCCCAACCTAGTCAAGATCACACACGTGTACTAATTGTGGTGGCTCCCATGTTGTATTTTATAGGAGCTGCCCTCAGTTCTCAGACAGGAAGCAGTTTTTCTCTAGCTCCCTACTCCAGTGCTGTCTAACATCTATTTGCTCTTTTCCCCTCTATAAGTCCTTCACTTCCCAGATCTTCCCAACCAACTCCCTTTCAGAAATTCTTGAGGATATTCAAGATATTCAAAACTATGCTTTTAGAAAAAACTGTTCCTCATCTACCCTCCAATCTCTGCTCAAATTTCCTCTATACGCATAGTGATTGCTGACATCTGTTCTCTTCCTACTTTCTACCCACCATCATTCTTCATTATCCCTTCCCTCCTGGATATTTATTTATAGGAAAATTTTTGTTGCATCATCTTCTAAGGTCATTAGTGGCATATACAAAATATAGCAATAGGGCGAGGCTTGGGGCTAAGCCCCCAGGTAAAGACGGTATTGTGTCAAAAAGTTTTAAAAATGAGTGAACAATTAGAACAATGTATGTTAGATGTCAAAGGATATAGAGTGCTGTAGGTTAGTATGGTGTGAAAAGGGTAAAGAAAGGATAGCAAATAGAGTATGAAGGTTGTTCAGGACTGAGACAAAGCCAGCCTTTCATCCTTTCAGCATGGCTCTCACATTTTAAGGATGTGGATAGGAGAGAAAAAAAAAGAAAGGTAAAGAAAAGACCATGCAAAATTATTTGAGGTGAGGGATGAGTTCATAGGCAGGAGTGATCCCCAACACTGGGCTTCAGTCCTCAGCTATGCCCCATAACAACAGGCATGAGATTAGAGTGGCTCTCCTGGATACATACTTAATTCCTTTATATCATAACAGTGCCCTTCCTAGTGTTCCTCCTTTCATTTTATCTCCTCCCCCTGATCCCGTCTCATTTCCTGGGTTCTTCTACTTCTCTGACACCCATTCATAACTCCTCTTTTATCTAATTGCCCTTTACACCCCCTTTCCCCTTTTGCTAATCCCTACCTTACCCACAAAATTTCACTTTTTCCTTTAACAACTTGTTTTCCCTCCCCAAACACTTGGATATCTTTCATTTGACCTAATTGCCCTTAACCCCTCTCCTTGCCCCTTTTTGCTAACCTTGCCTTAACCAATTTACTCACCTTCTCTACCCTAACCTCCCTTTACCCTTTCCAGTACCATACTATCCTAAACAGCTATACTTTTGACATGTAGCATATTTAAACCTATCATGACAGGGCCAGAATTTTCTGTGAAGTAATTAATACGCAACAATTTAGTGTCTCTGGCTGGGTTTGTGCTGTGTACAGCCAGCCCTCTTGCTCAATGAACGAGTGAGTTATGATGCGTTTACACATAATACATGATTACATCATGAAGGCTATAGCCACACCCATCACTGAGCAGTTAATCATTAACGCAGCCTTCCCCCTTCTCTACTTTATTCACGACTATATCTCCCTACAATGCTACATGGTCTTTGTTGTACAGCCCATTTACTTTGCTTTGTAACCATTTATTTTTTTCTTTCTTTCTTTTATCTTTGTCAATAAAGCCTTTCTTTTCTGACTTTCATCCATATTGGTTTGCAAAGCAATATTATAATATATACTGTAAACATTGTGAAGATAATCAAAATAATATGATAAAGATTCCAGCATTTTATTAAAGTTTTGTCAAAATAATTAAAAATGATCTAAATTGCAACTATAATTTGATACTTACTACTTTTATAACAATAAAACTACACTTTTATGTAAGGAATGCTTCAATGAAACAACAAAACAAGCCTAGTTTCCTTGGAAAATGTTGACATTTATTAGCTTGATAAAAGAGGCTACTTTTCTCCAATACCTCCAGATCCAGTACAAAAGTGATCATTCACTTACAATCCTATTGTATACTGTAGTAGAAAATCTTATTTTCAAAGAGTAAAGGTATTGCAATATTCCAAGAAGCAAAACACTGTTCAGGTGCTGCTCCCTGGCATAACCATAACTCTGACTAAAGGTAAAAACTATACTGAATATGAATATACATAGAATACATATTTAAGCAATTACTCAGTTATCACAGCTTTTTTTTATTTAACAGAATTATGTATAATACCATATGAAGTGAAGTGGAAAGTACAACCATTGTATGTACATAATTACTGGAAAACTTTTATGACCTGAACCATTTACTGTTCCTGTGAAAAATAATGGAAAAAGTTTGTTGCACTGGTGAGGAAAATTTGTTTAAATATTAAAAGCTAAGGAAGTAAGCAGTCTGTAGTTCACACCAAACTTAGAACAAACCTTGAGAGGGCAGGGGAGATCAAACTTTTACCTAACCATGCATGAAAATGCTTAGCATTATTTCAGGAACAAAAAGGCACTATTGTGTATAACATTTTTTTACCTTTAAACCAAGATATAAATTTTTGGTGACAATTGCAAATGTACTGTTATCAGCAAAATGCGCGTTAAACTCATAAGATTTCTCTTCAAATCACAAAATACAATTGTCCAAAGGAAAAAATCAGACACTGTACAGAAGAAAAAAAAACAATCCCATTAGGGTAAGTGATAGCACCATTACAGATATTAAAGCACATGAATAGGAAAATACTTATTTTCTATTATTTACAGTAGAAGCAAGAATTTTAAATAGTTTTCACATAGTGTCTAAAATTCCAAGTTACCAATAATACTCATAAACACTAAGATTGGGTTTGTCTTTTAACTCCTCGGTGATGGGCATAGCTATAGCTGTCATGACATAACAGCCTATGACGTGTAAATGGGTGTAAGCAGGTGGGCCTGCTGTACACAGCTTAGGCCTAGCCTCAAACTCTAAACTTTAGTGTAATATTACATCACAAATAAATCAGGCCTCATCACCACAGGGTTAAGACAATAAATATTTTCTAACTCAGTTGC
>NC_091587.1:12074160-12076660 GCF_042767895.1 Penaeus vannamei | reverse complement strand
TACCTAGTATCCCTCAAAACATATTTCAAGATGTGGCTGAGACGGAAAAAATCTGGTGGGAAATTATTTTGATGGAGACAATTCTGATAAAGCTGCATGTAAGGCAATACATATATTTAAAAGTTCAAAATCTCTTTTGGACCAATCTCACAAGTACATAACTAGATGGGAATTTATGGAGAAAGGATTTACAACCTCCTCAAAAATGCAACAATTTCATCAGCAATACATAAAAAGGCACAAGACACTGAAACCAAGCAATAACTGACAACGGTGAACAAGCCATATCATGCAAATTCATTCAAGCTCTTGATTCGAGGAAACCCTTCCTTCGGTCTCATGAGGTATCAATACACATTTAGAGATACTCACCCAGCAACAACAGCTACGACAACTGCTGCTGGTGTTCCTAACGTCAGAAGCAGGCCAGCTATTGTGCTTTCACCACCATGCGCACCTCCCTCCATTAAAGTGAACTCTGTATGTACGGTACAACTTTTATAAATCTGCAATCTTACTACCTACACACATACTAACATATACATACATATCTATTATGTATGTATGTGTACAAAAAGATAGGACAAGTATATATATGTATGCCCATGTCATCAGTATTTCTTGTTAGTCTAAATACTTAGTTAATCACAATTTTTCTTATTACCTCAAAATACCTATAACAGATTTCAAAACTAAGAATAACATGTAACTTTTTATCCAAGACTGTTTAGAGAAAGCATGAAACATCCAGTTCACTCTCTCTCTCCATACTTCAGAATAAGTCTAACAACCATGACACACATCTGACTTTCAGGCACATACTGAATCATTTTTGTTTCCTTCTAGGTTTCCTAACAAAGGAAAGTGGCATCTCCAAGATCAAATCCTCAACCAAAACACCAACACACATATACATAGATGATGGAGGATGTCAGAGATATCAAATGAAGTTTTAATGTTTAATGGTCATGCTCTCTTCATTTACTATTTTTTTTTTGCATAGTGGCTCTAGGATAACACCAAACAGAAAATATATAATTCTATATGTTACATTATAACATAACTAAAACTTTCAATAAGCAACAGTATCTCTCAAACTTCAGCAATAAACTACAGAAATAAGAAGTAAATGATAAAATCCAAGGGCTCCAAAATCCTTCCTTTTCCAGCAATAAAAAAAAGGAAAAAAAAGAAGAAACAGAAAATGATGCTGAAGAGAAGAAGAAAAAGAAGCATACAAAGAAGAACAAAAACAAGAACATATTAAAGCAGAACAACAAATTGAAGAAGCAGAAGAAGAAGAAGAAGAAGACAAAGAATAATAATAAGAAGAAGAAGGAAAAGGAAAAGGAACAGGAGAAGAAAGGTGAAAACACCTTTAAAATGTAATTATACCACATTTGATTATCATAGCTAAAAGTGCAATAGTGAATATAGGAAAAATACGAAAACTGCACAGACTAGCCATGCTTATGTGTTCTTTTGCCACTTTACCATGCAATGTCTCGGGGATATTTCGTGGCCAACTAACACCACAAAATGCACACTGGACATCACAGGGAATCTAATGATGTCAATTTTTATGGGTTTAATGAATGGAATTTTACTAAATGGGTTTATCTGAACATAAGGAAACAGTCCAAACTCTATCTTGCCTGGATATGGATGATGGAGGTTTGATGGCCTTTGCTATAGCCCTGAGCATGGAGGCTGCAGCATCTCCTGATGTGGTCGTATTCTTAAGTACTAACAGAATGAATGATATGCACTCATTGAGATGTGTGTGCAGATATCACATGCAGCTGTGTGGGCAGGATGTTGAATGAAGAGCTAGCAAAGTGCTAAACAATGCAACATGGCTATATTCTTGGTAAATTTCGAAAGAATGTCTATCAACGACATCCAGGTGAATGGTGTGATTTTCTGACAGGTCATTTCAAATTAATCTAGCAATCATTCCCATTGCAAACAAAGCACAAGTGTGATATCTGCCCTAATTGCTGGGGAGGGCATGATAAGTATCAGGTGAATTGCAGGGTAAAAGAGAAAGACTAAAAGGTCATTCCATGTCAAATCATATAAGCTTTTCAAGTTTTGTAACCTACCATGTGAGACTGCTATGATTCTTTAACCACATGTAGATGTACTTGAGATATGGCATGAAATAAATTTGCACCTCAATGTGAAAAATGATTCAAAAAATTTGACCATTTGAATATTACCATATTTCATCAAAGTTATTCAACCATGTCCGCTAAAATGATTGCTCCAAGTAACTTTTCAATGATATTAAAAGAGTGCCAATATATGGCCCCAGAAGGTAAAATGCAGTACCCTTGGCTTTTTAAGGAATGATGTCTTTCCTATAAATGTTCTTATTCATATGCTGATGTATAAGAATCTAAATGTCTATGACAACCAATAAATATTTGTTTGTTAATTTCTGAATCAGTACACATTAATCCTTGAATCTGGTTACATCACAGCAATAATATGATAT
>NC_091587.1:12066660-12069160 GCF_042767895.1 Penaeus vannamei | reverse complement strand
TTGCACTTGAATGAAACTGACTGGGACATATTTTTGAGTTTCAACTCAAATGTAAGTTTTGAATCAGGGGTCACGCCTAAGAGCTTCATATCATCCACAGGTGTGACTAAGACTTATCAACCAGCAGACTTGGATGCTGAGGCAATGGCGTTCTAGACCTACTCGCAATCATTTTCTTAGACGGTAGAATTTAATTTCATGTCCCAGTGAGAATATCTCAACTTAATTACCATCATGTCTACAGTGAGAGACGGGAATACGAACCTAAACTACCATCGACATGAACACGTTGCTGTCTACCAGTCAGACATTCAGTTGAAATACTTGAAGATTTGCCACCAACATCTACAGACTGCAATTTATATATCATGTATACATATTTATGCATATGGAGGATGGAATGTGGGATGAAGGTGTTTGTGTGTGAGAGAGAGTGTGGGTGTGGGTGTTCGTGTGGATGTACATGTGTTCCTTATAGGCCAGTATCTGAGTTTGGAACTACAAATCATGGAACATCTATCACCGGCGTGTCAGTAAACTGCCACGCATTCGCGAGCAGATTTTGAAGAGCTCGGCCATGAGCTTCCGCCCCTGCAGCGCCTTCTGCAAGAGTCCTCGCCCTGTCGGTTGTCAGGGACATCGTAAGTGCTGCAGACGACCCACTCACACCAGCATTATTCGACAATCAACAGCCATGTTTCATATCCTTCTGCAAATATCCAAAATGAACTCTTCCAACCAAGGGGAGGAGACACGCCGCGAGTCTCATAAATTGATGCTGAAATCCGGCGCAAATCGGCGTCTAAGAGCGCGCGGGCTCAGTCGCGCACGCGAGGCTGCCTCTTCCGCGCGAGGTCGGAGGGACACCGGCTCGGGACCGTTCAAATTTGGACCTTAGAGGCAGCGCGGTTCTTTTGCTCACTCTTTCCTGTGTGAGAACCTTACTTCTGGTAACATCCAAGACTTATAGACAGTCGTACAAGTTATAAGGTAATGTTCACAGGACCGTCTGTTTCTAGCTAAGCTCCCCGAAGTGATACGTCTGTTACTCCTGCCTCTACGGGATATCATCTCGATTTTTAATGGAAAGTGATGCATTAGTGTTTGTCCGTGACTGAAGGAAGTCTTTGACGCCGGGATTTGCCTTGGCGAGTGTCTTTGGCACCCGAATTTTGTCTAAGACTCTAAGGCTGATGTTTAAGACAGGGCTGAGGGTATCCCACAGGCGTCTTTGAATTACCGTGAGACGCCAACAACAATAATGCGAATTTATGATTGTTCAAGATGACGGCATCACAAGGATGTGGAAAACCTTCATGCCACTCTTTTACTTGTTGTCAAACGTAAATTGACCGTTTCCTCCGTGTTTACAGCAGTTTTCTCAGATAAATATAAAGCTATTATACATGTAATATAATGTAATAACACCAGTATTACATTAGAATATTATCACAGGGCCTTTTAAAATATAAATATTAGTTTTCTTTAGTTGTCCATGCGTGCATAATTTGTTTTACAATTGTAGGGACGACCTGTGTTTGTCATATCACTTGTTAGGATGTATGATTGTCTTCGTAATCTATTATTTATCTTTATTTTATTTTTTTTTCCAGTGAAATCCTTTAAGTTCACGCATTATGATTATGCTGGATGAGTATGAATAATCACAGGAAACCGATGTAGGTCTCTGAAACGTGTCCTTGTACGATTTGCATATCTGCTATGCGGCGGGCGGGCAACAGCCTTGTGAGGAGGCGAGAGGGGGGGGGGGTGCTCACCAATAATTCGGTGTGTACGTATGTGTTAGGGGCGGGGCTTAGCGAGGAGATGAGGCTTATCTCAATAAACCTCTCTTTGACCAGTTGTCCCAGCTGATATATCTAGATTTCTGGAAATCCTCAGTAAAATCAAATAATTGTATATGATCAAATCTTATGATCCTTGGAATTATATGTTAGATATAACATTACTTATAAGTGATGGCGCAAATTAATTACTTTCAATACAGTAATTTGCGGTGTATACGAGTAAAATCAGTATTCAGATGCGTTACGAACAGTTACCATTTTCATGTCACGTATCATATTAACGGAAAAGAGAGAACAACTCTCCATTACTATTAAGCCATTTCGTAGCAATGTTGGAAAGGGAAAGTAGAGGGTAAACCATCGTGCTTAATTTTCGCATCTAATCAATTTCTAGAAAGTATTTCATAGAGGTTATAATTTCACATTTTGTTTTAGAGTACATTTATATAAAGAGCCTATGGAAAGTACTTTCTTGTGGAATAATGGGCATTTAATAGGTAAATGAATGTATAATATGTAACTTTCCTGAGGGGTATGAGGGTGGGGGTTCTACCCGTTGTGAGGAGCGAGTATCAGGTCGGCGAAGAAATGGGTGGGGTTGGAGGAAGTATTTGACATGTGGGGTTGGTTCGGGACGAAATGAGCCATCTCCATGATATATTTCTTAAAATGTGGGACTTAGTTACTTGATT
>NC_091587.1:12059160-12061660 GCF_042767895.1 Penaeus vannamei | reverse complement strand
GACTCGACACAAAAGAAAGAAAATTGTTGCGTGATGAGGTCGTGATTGACTCGTGGAATGCTCCTTTTTTTTTAACCCGACCACAAATGCGAAATATATAAGTAATGTCATGGAATATCAATGGTGCAAAAACAAAATTGGAAAAAAATGTGTAATTTACTATATCAATATGATATAGGAATTAATGAAATAAAAACTGATACATTTCGTATAATAGTAGTGTTAATGGCAGTGAACTGCGAGGAGGCACGACGGTGTTGGTGCGGCGGTCGTTGCACACCAGCGTCCTGCGAGTAGACACGAGTTCTCCCGACCAAGGTCTATATAAGTACTTACATAGACCTTGCTCCCGACCAGGTGTGGCTACGGTTGGCGTGTATGGAGGACGCGCTGTTCGGGTTCTTATACACACCGCCCTCCGACTCAGCGTACTTCAGCCCGGCATTGTTTGGCGCTGTACAGGAGAAGATCAAGTCAGCCATTGCGACGACGAAAGTTGTGATTCTCGGGGATATGAACGCCAGGTTTGGCACGTCCGTGCGAGACTTGCCCCGAGATGCTGATGTACCTGGCGCTCACCTTTACACGTAGCCGCGCATTCCCGATCCCGTGAACGTCGCCAGCGCCAGAACCCTTGCCACCCTCTGTATTGACGCGAAACTACCAGTCATTAACAACCTCATGTCACCCACACATCACTTCAAGAGTGTTCTCACGTACAGAAAAGCTGCCAAGTGGAAATCGGAACTGGATATATGCATTGCCTCTGCTAGCATGGTTAATTACTTACGTGACTTTGTGGTGTGGCAAGATAAATCTCTCCCGTCCGACCACGCCCCTTTCACAGTTTCAGTCGTGCCACCACGTATCGAAATGGCGTCTGTGTGTTCGCGAGCTAAACAGCTGGGTGACCCCGCCACGTTGTATAATTATTCCAGCTCTGCCCTGGTGAAACCACCAGTAAAATTCAGTAACATGAATGTTGATATCCTCCGTGACATGCTCACCCAACATGATATGCCCATGCGAAGAGACAGTGAAAGTATAAATGAGTATGTCGATGCGTTTGCAAATGGTCTGCACACGTTTAGCAAGGAGAGTTATCGTGTGGTTGAGAATCAGAGTGAAAATCTGACGTTAGAAAGATGGAACAGGCTGCTGAACGATACAGACGATAATCGTGTGTGGCGAGCTATTGACTGGAAAGGAGAGTATAAGGAAACAAATATCAACCGAGTGTGTCCCAGTAACAATCAACTTCAATCCCTTTTTTGAAGATCTTTATAAAACCCCTGACATTGATGACATTGATGATGCTGGTGGCGAAGCTATTGCTACTCCTATAACAATTCCTATTTTAGATGATGCTATTTTAGTAACGGAGGTAGAGGCTTGCATAAAACGCCTAAAACAGGATAAAGCAGGAGGACCTGATGGTCTATGCCCAGGTATTTTTAGTGTTGCCCCCGCAATGGATCCTCTCTATCACCACCCTATTCAGTACCATTTTTTGTCAGGTAGCTATCCTTCTTCATGGAGGTTAGTAAGATTAGTAACCATTTTTAAGCGTGGTGATAGACTGGTTCCTGCCAATTGCAGAGGAATAAATATAATGAACGTAATCGCTAAAGAGAGCAGGCAGGCAGTCAGCCCAAACGGGGCTGCATTGAACATATTGTGACATTACGTTTACTTCTTGATGTGGCTAAAAGAAAGAAATTCACCTTGTATGTAATGTTCGTTGGTTTTTGCCAGGCGTATGATCGTGTTCCAAGAACCACTCTGTTTAGTATATTAAGGCGATTGGGGTGCGGCGCAGTGATGCTGGCAGCTCTGGTCGCCATGCATCACGTCACACGCAGCGTAGCCTTACACCAGTGATGTGGAGAAGGGGGGGGGGCTGCTGCACGGGCAACAGCTTACCTCCCTTATCATCCTTATCTGGGTATGTAGCTTGGAGAGGATGCCCAACCCAGCTCCAAAGCGATGGTGCAGCCTTTCCCAACCCTGGGGCGGGAGAGGCTGGATTGTGCCAAGCGCTTTTCCTGGGGTCGCCAAGACATCAAACTATCAGGTCAAATCACCATTTTGAGATATTTTCAGCATATACGTAGTCACATATTGATTGAGAGAGAGAAGGGGGGCATTGAGATGGAAAGAAAGAGAGGGAGAGGGAGAGGGAAAGAAAGTGAGTTGAGAGAGAGAGAGATAGATACATAGATAGATAGATAGAGAGAGAGAGAAAAGGGGGATACAGTTGATGGCGAAATGCGGTAAATGTGAAACGAGGAGCGCGAGAGGTTCACTGGACGCCACTCCCTCTCCTTCCTTACCTTCTCTCTTTCCTTCTTCCTGTTCCTCCCCCTTTTCCTCTCCTCCTATTACTGTTATTTTGTTGCTTTTGTCATTATAATTGTCTTTTCCAATTACTATCATTATTGTTATTATTTTCATTGTGCTGTGTGTGTAACAAAAAACAAAACAAAAAAATAAAAAACAA
>NC_091587.1:12051660-12054160 GCF_042767895.1 Penaeus vannamei | reverse complement strand
TGGCGGCATGTTTACTTTTGGCTATAGAAACATAGCTGTAGTGCTCCACCGCCCTATAATGAGGCGTCTCTAATGATACCCTTGTAGGCCTACAGTTCAATATCTGATATCAGTTAGGAATAGTAAAAAAAGTAATTTTTAAACTCTTTTGTTATAGTATAGAGAAATTTTTTGTATAAAAATATAAAGTTGATATAGTATAGTATAAAGTACTTTTAAAACCTTTCGCCAATGCTGGCGTTCGCCTGGCGAAGCTTCGCCAGGCGAAGCTTCGCCAGGCGAACATCTGAGTGAGGGAGGCCTTACTTTTAAACTAAGGCAGGTGTTCGCCAGGCCTGGCGAACGAAAGGGATCGCCAGGCGCTAACATCTTGGATTCCTGCTAAATCTTGCGCTTCGGCGAATGAAAAAAACGCGAGAAAAAGCAAAAGGTTTTAAAAGTACGGGCCATAAAGTTAACCTTGTTATAGTATAAAGTGTAGTATAGCATAAAGTATAAAGTTAATTTGGTTATAGTATAAAGTTATTTTCAACTTCTTTGTTATAGCATAAAGTTAAATTTTAACTCCTTTGTTATAGTATAAAGTGAGACTATTGCGGAAACAACATTTTCGCCTTCTCTCGAGGTTAATAATTAAGTTCAGTTTATGTTATGTGCCCTGCAGATGTAAACAAATTTGCGCTAGATTTAGCGGGAATGCAAGATGTTAGCGCCTGGCGATCCCTTCGCTCGCCCTGGCGAACGTTGGGTTTAAAAGTAAGGCCTCCCTCACTCAGAGGTTCGCCTCAGAGGTTCGCTACGCCAGGCGAACGCCAGCACTGGCGAAGGTTTTAAAAGTGCGGGCCTAAGTCTTCGTCCAATTCCTCGGATTCAGACTCGGATTCCTCCCAATCCGAGTCGTCGTCGTTGTAATGGGCGGAGACTTTGAAATCTGTAAAAACGAAAGAAAAAACATTGCTATGCAGAAATGTCAAAAGAGCCAGGTGTTTTTACAAATCAAACAATGATAGAAATCTTACCAGAGTGATCTCTAGTCCTGGAGAGATTCAGTAGGAGCATGTAGGCATCTGTTTCATCATCATCGACATGAATACGCACACAAACACATACAGACGCATATAAAAAACACATATGCACACATACATACTCTTATACACTTACACACCCCCACACCTTCAAAAACAGTCCCTTATAAGAATACAACCATGACGAGGATGGTCGTCTTGATGGGGGAGGGAGTCATGACGGCTATGCTCGTGCCTGGCATGATGCTCAGATTTTCCGTGACAGCCAGAGCCCTATCCGTCAATATGAGCTGGCCCTAATCACCCACAGCGGCAGGCGCGTTCGAGGTGTGAGCACAAGGTCAGTGCCACTACCCAGGGTGTTTCAAAGGAGGGAAGGGATTAAGTGTAGGAAATGTAACCCAGGACGACGGACACGAAGGTGTAACAGCATAATCTGAAGGGGAAAGAGTGATATAGACTTCCTTTATAAATCGAAGGTTTAGAAGAAAAGGATTACATCACTTTAACCTTCTGCCTAGCTAAGGAGTGGGGAAGGGAGAGATTAGTGAGCAAGATAACTGATGGGACCTTATATTTGGAAAACAAGAGTCTGTAAAACTGGTTATAACTAGTTATCTTCTCCCTCGTGAGAGATCAAGAATTCAAGGTATAAAAGCATCATGAACTGACCTTACTTCTCCGGACCTTGTTCAAAACCGGTGAACGCCGTGAATGGCATGGCATTTCCTCTGCCGACGCCACATCGGACGAGGTGATACCTATAATACTATTATAATATATTATAGCTTACTTGAAGACCTTGATTGCTATTGTACCATACTCTTCTATCATTTATTTCTGAATGCCTTACATACGATATCAAGGCCTCAGTGCTTGATGAGAACACCTCCGCTTACCCGATCGCGACGATTCGGTGTGGATGGATTCCACTCACCCTTTAGAACACGAATATATAGGAATTATGCCGCGGTCCCCCCAACCCCCCACATTCTTGGACCCGATAGCATGGGAAATTGCGGGATGAAATATGAATAGTGTATGCATTAATGACAATATACATAGAAGCTTATTGTACTTTATAAAGAGAATTATCATACCTATGAAATTCGATATTCATGGTAAGGAATGGTGAAAGAAATAGAATTTGATCTCGTTACTGAAAATGAACAGGCCATGCAAGGGAAACTGTCTTGTAAAGACCTCTTTCCCTCTATTTCATTATTACTTCGAGAATGACAAAGGAAAAGCACCAAACCAGTACTGCTTGCTTCCTATACGGCTTGTGCCTACCTCTGCCTATAGGAAGAGAAGTGTGTCTTCCTCAGTTATATTGAAAGCATGATTTGGTGAAACTTCTCCGGTGGCTGATGCAACAAAGATCAATAACAACCAGACCAGACATCCGAGCATCGCGAACCGCATAGGAAGAGTTCCGCCACAAAGCAAAGGACAACCTCACGCGAACCACTCCG
>NC_091587.1:12044160-12046660 GCF_042767895.1 Penaeus vannamei | reverse complement strand
TTATGGTTGTTGTTATTGTTATTATTATTATTATTATTATTATTATTATTATTATTATTATTATTATTATTATTATTATTATTATTATTATTATTATTATTATTAGCATTAGCATTATTATCAACACATTATTGTTGTTGTAGTTGTTGTTATTATCATTAATGTTATTAGGATTATTATCATTATCTGTGTTATCAGTACTAATGCTGCTATTACTAATGCCACTGTCAATACCAATTAAAGTGCTAACAAGAACAACAAGAAAAAACAAAAGTAACAATAATGATAATAAGCATGACAATAACAACAATAATGATAGATAATACAAGCAATCATAACAATAATGATAATGATAATAACGATAATAATTACAATTATAATCATATTGACAGTGATGATAATGATAATGATTTTGACGATAACAATAGTAGTAGTAGTAGTAGTAACAATAAATAATAATGATGATAGCGAGAAAAATTATGATGATAGTAATAGTGGCAATGATAGAGACGATGGTGATTGGGATGGTGACGATAATGATGATGATGCTAGTGATGAGGATAATAACGACAATTTTAATAGTAGTGACAATAAAACACCACTACTCTCGAACCATGAATGAATGGGAAAGGGTAGATCAGTAGCAACTCGAGGAGGTATCTTGGCGTCTGTTTTGATGATTGTTTCATGAAAATATAGCCGTGAAAATCATTATTTTCCATCCTTTTTGAAAACTGAATAGACCAAAATGATCGACCATATTCACAAAGCGTCCGTCTTTCGTGACGTCATCAAAATAATTTTTTTTTTCTCCAAAAATAGAATCAGACGCCATGATACTTCCTCGAGTTGCTACTGATCTAGCCTTTCCCTCGAATGAATCGATATCGAATCCCCTTAGATACTGAATCATCACAAATCATCCGTAGGTTTCGCGACGTCATCAAAATAAACAAAATGTTTTTTTTTCCAGAAATAGAATCAGACGCCATGACACCTCCTCGAGTTGCTACTGATATTGAATCCCCTGATATACTGAATCAGCACAGATATTGACCCAAGTGACTATGTTCCTATCTACTGCAGCATCCTCACCGTGCGACGCTCTGTGCCACCAGTAGTAGCAGAATTCGACGCCCAGCAGTGCCAGGAAGTACGTGGAGAGGGAGTCCCAGGCCAGGAAGCCGAGACACCAGTTGCTGTAGACCCAGATGTAGGCGGAGAGCTCGGCGCCGCGGAACACGAAGCTGGGGAGAGGAAAGGAGATGCGCTTGGGAGGGTCTAAGAATAAGAGTGAGGATAATGATGATAATAATAATAGTAATAATAATAATGATTATTATTATTATTATTATTATCATCACCATTATAATGAAAATGATTTTGATGACGATGACGATGATAATAATAATAATAATGATAGATAATGAAAACAATGATACTGATAACGACGATGATGTTATTAATAATAATAGATAATAATAATGATAAAATGATAATGGCAAAGATAATATTAATAATAACGATAATACTACAACAACTACTACTAATAATAATGACAACAATAATGTTACCGATAATCACAATTAATGATGATAATAAATGCCAGTAACAACAACAGCCATAACCATATAGTAACCACTATCTTTATCATCGTCATTTCCATAATTCCACTGCTTGCCCATCGGCACCCCAAGGGCGTGTCTCGAGCGCAGTGTCCTCCAGACGCCCTCGACCGACACGAACTCACTTGTAGAGGGATTCGGACAGGCTGCCGCACGAGTAGTTGAGGACGGCGATGTGGAGACGCCAGTTGTTGCTCCGGTTCGTCAGCTTCAGAACCACCGCCTCGATCACGGACATCAGCACCATCACGGGCAGGGCCTGGAGACGGGCGGAAGAATAGGAAGGACAGGGGATAGAGGGAGATGAATAGCAATCGGTGCGTGTGTGTGTACTTTCGCGCAGTGTTGTCCAAACTGGGGTGCGCAACATAGATCAAAAGAGTACGTGAACAAACACACACGCACAAATGGAAACCACATCTTAATTCGTGTATTAAAATTGATTTTTTTTTACCAACACTCCTGCAATGCAGTCTTTTCATAATTAGTATATCATTTGCATTATCCTAAATAAAACAGTTTGTTTAGCCATGGTGGACGGGGGGGGGGGGGTCCGTTACAGTACAAGAAGGTAATAAAGGGTACAATAGGCGAAAATGTTTGGACAACACAGCTTAAGCGCATATTTTTAAAGGAGATACTATATTCTACATTCCTAACGAAAAGTATATATTTTTTGTAATAACGAATAGTGTCCAATCTCTCTGTTAGTTCATTTAAATAAAATGACTGATGTAGGTTACCTCTCATCTTCAGGTTAGGGTTATGTGTCATGACTACGTTGTAGAAAAAGGTATGAATGAAAACTAATACCTTCACAGCGCAGACTATCGGTCGGTTTGTAAATATTATACGAGGTCCGACCTAATGAATAT
>NC_091587.1:12014160-12019160 GCF_042767895.1 Penaeus vannamei | reverse complement strand
CTCTCTCTCTCTCTCTCTCTCTCTCTCTCTCTCTCTCTCTCTCTCTCTCTCATAATATTTTGCTGTTTAACGTTTTTATTTGCTCCTCTGAATCATATAGTTTGCCATAGACAAATGCATTGCGTGCCAAGTCTGGCACTCGTGCCAAAGGTTGCCGACCTCTGCTCTAGTTTCTTGTCTTCTCCGCAATATCAACTTAATACACTAGTTTCTGATTCAGACAGGCAGCCTCGGGATAAACAGGTCAGCGGAGTATCTGCTGACCTGTTTGTCCCCAATGGAAACGCTTTGGGCAGCCGTGGCGGCGAAAATGCAAAGCGTGGTGAGAGATGGCATAATGTACTTCTTATTGTTAGGGTTGTTACAGTAAGTGTAGTTATTATCTTTATTATCCTGATCATAATTATCATTAGTATTATTATCACTATTATTATGATAATTATCATTATTGTTATTATTACTTTTTTCATTATTACTACTACTATCATTATTATTATCAATGTCATTTTTTAAAACCAAGATGTACTCCCCTCAAAAAAACAGCTTCATTTCCTATCATCATAAAAGAAACAAAATAGTCGTCCCTTCATCGCAAGTAAATAATAACATTGCATTTTGCTACTACTACTACTTCTACTGTTAGTAACACTAAGGATGATACTAATGATAATGATGCTTCTCCTCGTAATTAGAATAATGATGACGGTAATGATAACAAAAATAGCAGATATAAAGTGAAATTATTTATAATGACCTACTAAGATTCCCACTTTCTGTGAAGTTCATTCTACAAGGTTGAATTCTACTGAAAACCTACATTTACTGAAAAACTACAGAGACCTACATAAATAGAGGAAAAAATATAAGAGAGAGAGAGAGAGAGAGAGAGAGAGAGAGAGAGAGAGAGAGAGAGAGAGAGAGAGAGAGAGAGAGAGAGAGAGAGAGAGAGAGAGAGAGAGAAAGAAGTGAAAGAAAGAGTAGGGGAGATAAGAGAGAGAGAGAAGAAAGAGAGAAGAAGAAGAGAGAGAGAGAGAGAGAAAGAGAGAAGAGAGAGAGAAGAAGAAGAGAGAGAGAGAGAAGAGAGAGAGAAGAAGAAGAAAGAAGAAGAAGAGAGAGAAGAAAGAAAGAAAGAAGAGAGAAGAGAGAAGAGAAGAAGAAGGAAAAGAAGAGAGAGGCCTGAAGAGTGAGAAGAGAGAGAAGAGAGAGAGGAGAGAAAGAGAGGAGAGAGAGAGAGAAAAAAAAAGAGAAACGAGAGAGTGAGAGAGAGAGAGAGAGAGAAAGAGAGAGAGAGAAAGAGAGAGAGAGAGAAGAGAAGTGAGAGAGAGAGGAAGAAAGAGAAGAGAAGAGAGAGAGAGAGAGAGAAGAAAGAGAGAGAAGAAGACAAAGAAGGAAGGAAGAGAGAGAGAGAGAGAAAGAGAGAAAGAGAAAGAGAGAGAGAGAGAGAGTAGACAGAGAGAGAGAGAGAGATAGAGAAAAAGAGAAGAAAGAAAGAGAAAGAGAAAGAGAAAGAGAGAGAAAGAGAAAGAGAGAGAGAGAGAGAGAGAGAGAGAGAGAGAAAAGTGTGGAGGTAGGAAAACAGAAGAAGAAAAAGATGAAAAGCAGAAAAAAGAGAGGAAAAAAAACAACAACAGAGGGAATGAAAACAAGAAGATAAACCGTTAATATTCTTTTCAAAACATCGGAGTTTTATTGTTGACCCAACAGAGCCTAATTACGTGTCAATTATAGGCCACTTATCTTAATTACCCCTGGGGCAATAATTTAGCGGAACGAATGAGGGAAAAACACGAACGGTTCCAATTTCTTATTTTTTTGTATCCTGCTATACCGCGTTATTTTATTTATTCGTTTATTTATTTTTGTATATATATATATATATATATATATATATATATATATATATATATATATATATATATATATATATATAATTCTTATTTTCTTTTTCGGAGGGGGGAAAGGAATTCAAAGATGTGTCTTTATATTTATGTTTGCTGATTCTATTTCACATTCTTCTGGCGATAGTTATAAATGCCATTTTCTCCATTAGTCACTTTTCATAACTGCGATGAGTATCATTGTTGTTGCAATTATCATTTTTCCATTAATGTTATCATTATCATCATTATCAATACTATTGATATTATTCTCATTATCAATATTATTGATATTATTCTCATTATCAATATTATTATTATCATTATCATTATCTTTGTTGTTATTATTATTACTTTTGTCATTATGATCATCAATGCCACAATAATTATCATTATCATTTTCATTGTTGTTATTATTGTTGAGATCGGTATTGATTCGACATTTATACGGTGTATTACTTATAATTGTAAAGAAGTTTTACTGGCCAACCACACCGATTTTTTTTTATTTACGTGTTTTTGCGTTGAAGGCGTATCAATAAGGCAAAATTTTGCGTCAAGATGAACAGTGTAAATGAAAACGTAAATTTCACAATGCACCGTGGAGGAAAGTCACAGGAGTGTGCGTGCAGGATTTGTCAACATATCTTCTTCAGAAATATCTGGGTATCTGTTGGCTATCTAAAATCTTGCTTTTACCGGGAAGTTGGAGTTTTAAGATTGGGAAAAAGAAATTTAGTAAATGTCGAAACCCTAAGCACTGGATTATCGTCACTGAGTAATGGAGAAGGATCCCGCCCTGGAGAGGTTGGGGAAAATTCGTAATCATGATCCCTGGGCCCAAGGCATGAGATTTTTCTTTTCTTTTCTTTTCTTTTTACCGATGGTGCAGCGACGGAATGAAGTAAAGGGGATAGTTTAGGGTGTGCCAAAGAATGAATTGATTATGAGAAAATAGGATAAAGTGTCTTGGTACCATTTTAAAGGACTAATAGAAACGAAAAGATACCAGTGGGAGGGGGGGGGTGAGTGTCTCGATCCCATCTCACTGTTATTTTAATTCTTATTACTATTATTATTGCTATTATTATTATTATTATTATTATTATTATTATTATTATTATAATTATCTTTTTACCTACAATTAGTTGCAAAGGGAAGGTGTAGACTTTATTTAGGGTTTGATTAATGTAATTAAAGAAACTTCCTTAGTTATTTCCTTAAATTCATGATTGTTAATCTTAATGAACCCCTTATAATATGTTTACAAGATTAAAGAATATAATAAAACTGGATGGATTTTAAAGTTATGTTTCTTCAACCGCTGTATCTTCGGTAGAAACTCAACAGGAATGAATTTAATTATAATCATACTGATTATGATAATAATTATCATTGTAAACATTACTATTTCATTGTTGCTATTGCAGCTAATATAATGGTCAGTAGAGATGATATTACCACTATTAATACTACCATTGTGATTATTATTTTTTTTATTGATAAGGTTGTTTTTGCATTAAAACAATTACCCTTACCTTTTCATACACATCAGTAGTCACTTTCTTTGATGGCATTATTTTTATCCATATCATTATTGTTGTTTTTTTGTTTCTATTGTTACTTCTTTCTATTGATTCCCATCCCGCATCTTACACCAACTTGACTTTGTGCAATCATTATGTGCCGAGTTATTCTTCTGTGTCTGATCATCTGTTCTGCGTCCATCAGAATCCCTCCACCATTAGTTCTTCATCAAAGTTCGGTTATACTTCCCTTGCCAAAACTCCGTGCACATATTGGACAAAGCTAATGACAGTGGGTAGCCCTGCCTCACCCCTCGCCTAATCACTGGCAGATCGTACTTGTTTTTTGCGGACGGAAGTTTGTGCAATTACTCGTGTTTCGCGTGAGGCAATACCTGCTGCTTAGACGAAGTGCCAGGAGCTTCTTGTGTTGCGCCTCATCGAAAGCTTTCTCGCAATTCCTGCGTGTGACGAATGCGGCTTTAATATTTTTAATATTTGAAGAATTATTTTCTCTCGCTGCTGTTCTCCTCTCTTGATATATGACAAACTAAAACTAATGGCTACATACATACAGTTATTTACATAACTCAATAGTAATAAAGGCATTCATATTGATAGGTCTCTGTCTATCAGTTGATCTCTTCGTCAATAAATCTATCTACCATACACAAAATACAGACGCACAAACAACTAAAAGGATTATGCAAGTTCACTTCAATCAGATTCAGAAAGAATGAGGGAGTCACCATGTTACTTTAATATGCAATTATTTGTTTTTTTCCAGCGATGTCCCCACATTGTTTCGCTTCGTTTTCCTGTAGCTGATCACCAAAGCACTCCGCACTGGTCTCATGCCTCGTGATTTTGCTTCGATGGCCTCTTCTGGCACTTCTTTATAGCGAGCCTCAATTCTCTCATTAGAAGAATGTCCAGCTAGTAAACAACGTGTATCGATGATTTGTACTAGCATTTTGTGTACTGCAATAGGCATGGGGTTCCAGCCATATGAAAATACCTGTTCTTTAGTGTTTTTTTCATACGTTTCTGCATTGACGTCATCCGGAGCGGGCGGCAACGCATGGCTGATGACGGCGAAGGATTCTGCCAAATGATTATATTACTGCTAAATACAGTGAGGCGATGTGAGGAAAGGAAGGAAGCCTCCACTGAAATCACTTGCCCTCTGGATCTACTGCCTATAGTACATGGTTCTACAGCCATCTATCCCACACTTTCACAGAAGATCGAGATTCAGCAGACTGGATAGCAGATTTGGCATACTGTACATGATTTATCCAGTGGCATAGGCACGAGGGGGAATAGGGGGGGGCGGCGGTCCGGACACTCCCACTTTTGAATGAATTACTCACTCTGTGATAATTTAATTTGGAACACCGCCTTTTAGTACCGAATGTTTTTAATCACTCTCAATTTCTGGGCCAAGAAATAAGAAACAACCTAAGAGCCCTAAGTACTAAAAGGGAAATTTCGAGTGGAAAGGAGAAACTTTTAAAAACTTCGTGCCGATTCTAGTTTCTGTTAAATAAAACATTTGTAGAAGAAAAGAGCGTTCCACTTCAAGTTTTTTTTAGAA
>NC_091587.1:12006660-12009160 GCF_042767895.1 Penaeus vannamei | reverse complement strand
ATGTTTTTATTTGATTTTCACCTTAAGATATCTCTATGTATATGTGAGAATGCGCGCGAGCATGTGTTTTGGGGGTGTCACACTAGCACTATTTCCGTGGTTCTTTTACGTTTCCGTGTTTTTTTCTTGCTACCGCTGGCATATTGGCCGAATGCGATAATTTCCAGTCAAACGATAATTATCGTTTTCGCTGGCAGGTTTCCGTGATCTTTTTGGTTCAAATCATAAGCTATAATCGATAATCGTTATAGTATTCTAAAATATATATATATATATATATATATATATATATATATATATATATATATATATATATTTATAGTATAAAACTATTCAAAAAGACAAAGGCAAAATTCTCTCTTGTATTTAATAAAACAGATTCAAGTTGGTAACTAGCTGCTCGCTTGTTTGTTTACATTTGTGTCCACGTTCCCCTGTCAGCTGACAAGGGAACGTGGATGAGAGTAGAGAATACGCTCTTATTTAGCATCATACATTAGTTGTTTCGCATCAAATGGACGCTACATAGCCTGAATAGCGTCCATTATCGCCAGAGCCTGTGTGGGGGTTGGAGCCATCTTGCTGTGTTTAAAATTTTCGTCGGACTGTTTACGTGGTTCTCATCGCTAGTGGGACCACGCGCCAAAAGGACCACGATTTCCGTGGTGCCAGCGGGAAAGTAATGCGGAAAAAGTCCAAGTGTGACACGGCCTTAAATGTGCGTGTGTGTGTGAATATTTATCTGTCCGTCATGTGTGTATCCGCACGAGCAAGCATTCACCCTTTTACGTGTGTATTTGTGTACGTGTCTGAGGTTCGCGGAGTGGCCGAGGGGTCGCGAGTGAATGGCGAAGCGGCTCTTGACGGCTGCTTCCAGATCCATTCTTGACTCCGCCTTAGACTGCACCTTCTTTATTGTCAGCATCGTTAAAGTTAGCGTTATCATTGCGAACTATTGGAGTATATTGCTAGCGTTATTATAAAAATCATAGTTGTCATTGCATTACTTTGTCTTGAAAGTTATTATCATCATTGCATTATGATTATCATGAATGGATTCATTATCAGTTGTTATTATCATTTTGTTTATAATTACAGGCATCATCATCATCAGTATTTCTTTACATCATAATAATTATGATGATGTAAACAAATGTTGATGAGGATGATCAATAGTACCCTACTTATACAATTAACATTTTCATTACATAATCAATATACGCATATTCCTATATAATCACACACACACACACATACAGGGTGTTCAATAGTAGGAGGAACCCTGCGGAAATTCGACGTCTGTCGGACTTTCGATCGTCGGGTACTTTTAGCAGGTCAATAAAGAAAAAAACTATTATTTTAAACACCATTCAAAAACACAAAAAATGCATCTGAGGCGCTTGGTACAAGGTTGCCCCCTACTTGGCCCTGGGTAGCCTGCTAATTTGAAAACTTTTGAATATATATACTGTTTATATGAAAACATACTTTTCACACATAATATACAGTTCCTCCGGATTCGTGATGTACCAGTTGGAGATGTGGGGAACTGTACAGTATACACAGTCTAAGCATTTTATCATTATCATTGTCATTAACATTGATAGTACTGTTATCATTTTCACTATCATCTTTATTATTACCATATTTTACTTTTGTCATTGTAGATGATCCTATTACTGTCATTATTATTATTATTACTATCATTGTTATTATTATTTTTATCATTATTGTTGTTATTATTTTTGATATTGATATCATCAGCATCATCTTCATTATTGTTGTTAATACAGTTGGCAGTTAATCATCCTTACAATGTTAGTAGTAGTAGTAGTAACAATAATTTTACTAGCACTACCATTATCAATATCATTGCAGTTAGAGAGAGAGAGAGGGAGAGAGAGAGAGAGAGAGAGAGAGAGAGAGAGAGAGAGAGAGAGAGAGAGAGAGAGAGAGAGAGAGAGAGAGAGACTGAAGGGAGCGATAGATGGATATATAGGTAGAAAACAGACCAACAAACATATATAGATAAATATATTGGGGCAATATTGACAATATCAAAGGCTCTTCGGCACCAAAAGCTAATGCCAGTGCGATGACCATGGAATGAGGATAACTGGAGATTTGGTTTTAATCGAAGGCAAACGACGCTCAGGTTTCTGGCGACTCTGTTAAGCAGATTAGTATGTAGACAATCATCAACGCACGCACGTACGCACGCGCAGATAGACACATGCACAACACACCCATTAACAAGCAGGGAGCCACGCATACACAGACACACACACATGTGGACACACGTACATGCACACATATATATAATCATACATAAACACATGCACACATACATAAATACAAACGAGTACACTCGTGATTAAAGTCACGGTTATATATCTCTTCCCCTATCCATACATACATATATGTATATATATATATATATATATATATATATATATATATATATATATATATGTATGTATATGTGTGTAAATATATATAT
>NC_091587.1:11987228-11994728 GCF_042767895.1 Penaeus vannamei | reverse complement strand
AGCCCAGATCCTGACATCACACAACGTCCATCCCGGCGGCTCCTGTGCCTTCCGCTCTGCCGGAGACTTCGAAGGGAGACTGACAAGAGGCGGACAATGGAAGCAGAGTCTATGATTATCGCGCTTCGCCGTAAATGTGGGAGGATAGAAGGTGGGAAGTAAAAGGAAATAATGGATGACTTGGGAAAGATCCACTCATACAAACACACACACACACAGACACACTCACACAAACACACGTAGTGGAGTACCTGCAAGGCTCTTTTCTGTGATTTTCATTTGAAATGTGATCTGTCAAAACCATTAATATTTCTGATTCTTATATACCGACGTCTGTGTGGTCGAAAGCACTACTATGGCATCCAGAAGAACTAAAACATGTAACTTTACGAAGAATCCATCCAGATTCATAAAAAAAAAAAAAATCCAGTTATGTTTTTCTCCGAATTCTGATACGCAATATACTTCAACTCTCGCAAACTTATTAGGATAAGCAAGGAATGCCTCCGGTCGCACCCCCCCCCCCATCTCTGAATTCGTCCCCAATGTTGGAGGAATTGCAGGAACAATGTCGTGAGAGAGTGGGGACGAGACCACACCTGAAACCGTCGACTCTCGTCTGAAACTGGGGCTGAAAACTCACTGAAACCATCAATTCCACAATCTAGTTGCACCGTCTGAAACTGAAACTGAAACTTACTGAAACCGCCAATTCCACAATCTAGTTGCACCGTCTGAAACTGGAGCTGAAACTTCCTGAAACCGTCAATTCCACAATCTAGATGCACCGTCTGAAACTGAAACTGAAACTTCCTGAAACCGTCAATTCCACAATCTAGATGCACCGTCTGAAACTGAAACTGAAACTTCCTGAAACCGTCAATTCCACAATCTAGATGCACCGTCTGAAACTGAAACTGAAACTCACTGAAACCGTCAATTCCACAATCTAGATGCACCGTCTGAAACTGAAACTGAAACTTACTGAAACCGTCAATTCCACAATCTAGATGCACCGTCTGAAACTGAAACTGAAACTTACTGAAACCGTCAATTGCACAATCTAGTTGCACCGTTTGAAACTGGAGCTGAGACTTCCTGAAACCGCCAATTCCACAAACTAATTGCACCGTTTGAAACTGGAGCTGAGACTTACTGAAACCGCCAATTCCACAATCTAGCTGCACCGTCTGAAACTGAAACTGAAAACTCACCGAAACCGCCTGCTTCACAATTCAATTTCCCTTTTTAACCACATCGTTTAATCCCGAGCGGAGAAGTCAGAAAGAGGATTTATCTAAAAGTCTTCCGTATCAATTTCTCTTTATGATGATGCACTTGCAGAGAGGATATTAATTCCACAGTATTAAATGAATAGCAATAAAGATAATATCCACGCATTTCAAGTAAACAGTAATGGCAATATCAGTATCAATAATCACATACAAAACGTAAAGTAAATGTTGATAGTAATACTCAAATATATTAAGTAAATTTTAATGGTAATCGTATTAGTGATAATATTCATATATACATTATATATATATATATATATATATATATATATATATATATATATATATATATGTATATATATACATATATATGCATATATATGTATATATATACATATATATGCATATATATACATATATATGTATATATATATGTATATATTTATACATATACATATATATACATATATATGTATATATATTATATATACATATATATATATACATACATATATATATATATATATATATATATATTACTAATACGATGACCATTAAAATTTACTTAAAGTAAATATTGATAGTAATACTCAAATATATTATGTTTTGTATGTGATTATTGATACTGATATTGCCATTACTATTTACTTGAAATACGTGAATATTATCTTTATTACTATTCATTTAATGAACCACCATGGCTTTGGAAGTCCTGTGGTGAAAGACGTCGGCTCGATGTTCGTTGATCCTGGTGCTGAAGCCACGTCCTACCCCACCAAGGTATGTCTTATCGCAGTGATGTCCAAACTGGGGTATAAAATGGGATCATAGGGGTACGTGAACAAACAAGGAACACACACGCCTCACGTCTCATAATAAGTTGTTTAAGTATTTTTCAAGCATTTTTTTCATTCGTGTATTGAATTCGGATTAATTGACCAACACTCCTGCAATGCAGTCTTTTCTTAATGCAAATAATATACCAATTATCTTAATTAAAACTTTGTTTATCCATGGTAGGCGGAGGGAGGGGAATACGTAGTAGTACAAGAAGGTAATAAAGCGTACAATAGGCGAAAATGTTTGGACAACACTGCCTTATCGCAATTGCTGCAGGGTATGCGAGATACTGCACTGTTGGGGTAGTTTTTTTTCGGCTGATTCCTGATGTGCTATTCGCCTGGAAAACGTTACATGGCGATAATACGAGAAAATTAGATGCCACAGGGTCTGATCTTAGATAGAAAGCGTAAACATACCTATAAGGGTTAGCAGTTTAGTATGAATATATGTGTACACACACACACACACACACACACACACACACACACACTCACACTCACACTCACACTCACACTCACACTCACACTCACACTCACACTCACACTCACACTCACACTCACACTCACACTCACACTCACACTCACACTCACACTCACACTCACACTCACACTCACACTCACACTCACACACACACACACACACACACACACACACACACACAGAAACACATACACACACATACATATATCATACGTCTGTCCAACGATCTCGCCCCTAATCGAAGAGTGGCACTGGAAACTGCGAGGCCTCCCTCCTCTGCCCCCCCCCCCCCCTCCCCCTCACCTTCCCAGTCCATTCTTCTATGTACTTCTTCTTCTTATCTGTCCAACAAAACCTTCTCTGGAAATTTCTGCGGGTGTAATTTCTCTTTCTTCCTGGCGTAGCGTAGCCTAGCATCCTTTTTTCTCACTTTAATTCAGCTTTTCTTTACTCCTACGCGCTTATTCAGTGCCGTCGCCTTACTCTCCTTTCGCTCTAGTAACCTTCCTTTTTTAGGTCTTTCCCCCAGACTCACAATTTCGAAGATCCTATGACTCCATGCCTACTTAGTGATTTATTTTTTTCATTCCTGCTTCTGTTCCCTTTTCTTTGTTCTAACCCTTGTTCCTGTTCCTTTTCCCTTGGTTTATACTTTCCTACACCTACAACCCGCACCATTCTTGGCTACGGAAAAAATTGAAGATTCTGGAGGACGTGTGACTCCCCATATCCTATGCATTGCCCTTTTTCGTTTTTCTTTTGTCATTAGAGACATGTTTTTTGGTTTATCTTGTATTTTAAAGTAATTATGATATTTATAATCGATTTATGTTGTTGGGCGAATTATAAAAATATCTTTCTTACCAAAGTGCCGCCCTTCTTGTTTGTCCTTTTTAATCTAATAAATTCCCCACTTGTAGGTTTTAGTTATTGTTGTTTTTATATTTCCACTTCTCTTACTTACTCATTTTAAAGTTTTGTGAACGATGGGCTAATCGAATCTTAGGTTTTTCTTTCCTTATTATTGTTTGTTTCATATATATATATATATATATATATATA
Source organism: Penaeus vannamei (assembly GCF_042767895.1). Lineage (NCBI taxonomy): Eukaryota > Metazoa > Arthropoda > Malacostraca > Decapoda > Penaeidae > Penaeus > Penaeus vannamei. The sequence continues at coordinate 11,991,108 of NC_091587.1, read as the reverse complement.
TATATATATATATATATATATATATAGTGTGTGAGTGAGTGAGTGTGAGTGTGAGTGTGAGTGTGAGTGTGAGTGTGAGTGTGAGTGAGTGTGTGTGTGTGTGCATGCGTGTATGTATGTACATTATCAGATTTCATCCTTCTATTTTACAGCTGTCTCGAGTAGCTCAAAGAAATTACCATCGTATTGGATTTTTCCCAGCGTCTGCTATAGGCGTTTAGAGTTTTTCTGGTTTACGTCATAGTTTAAACTCCGCTCATATAATTCCCTGAAAATCAGCCTGAAATTCGATACTAGAAGCATATACCGTGTCTTTTGAATTTTTTCTATCACCAGAGAAGCCTAGCCATGCTTATGTTTTATAACAGAAATACGGTAAATAGTTTTCTATATAATTCTGTATCCAGAGATCAAAGAAAGAAACCATAAACAGAGATTTCTTCCGTTTTGATAGAGTCATTGGAATTATCTGGAAACCTTTCCTTTCAAACACACGGTGTCTCAATTCATTCATTTGACTTTCTATATTGTTATAGTGTGTGTGTGCATACAAAGTTTGAATATGTAATATGAATTTGATACCAATGATTAGTATGAATTTCAAGAGGATTTTTTAAAAGTGAATCAAGTAAAATAAACGCATGCATAGCCTAAAGAAAATGAAAACAAAAATTATAACTTAGCACTTTTTTTCATACTTTTTATCTTGAGTTACGTTGGCTGACTGGTTAATGTACTTTATACAGACGAGCATAAGGAGGATATAGTTTTGTTCCCAGCCTTTATTTTCATGCAAAGGAGCGTATTTATGAGAGATCTCCCTCCAGCAGACACGAGGGGGATGGATGGAGATGGAGAGAGAGAGAGAGAGAGAGAGAGAGGAGGGGGGGGGGGAAGAAGATCGAGAGAGGGAGATTGAGAGGAGAGGAAGAAAGGAGAGAGAGAGAGAGAGAGAGAAAGAAAGAGAGGGTGGGAGAAGATCAAGAGGAGAGAGTGTACGTCATTCTTGCTGTTATGGTCTTGTTGATACTTAGGCGCGCTGTGTGGAACGAGGCAGCGCATCCAGCATCCAATCAGCGTTTATGACAAGGAATGACGTCATTAACCAAACTCCAAACGCTTTGGACTTTTTTTACCTACAAAGGATTCGGTAAGTTCCTGAACATAAATTTTCTGCTTTCCATTTTGTCATGTGATATTTATTTATCGATGTTCTTAAATCATAAATAACTAGAATGAGTGCTAAGATCAAACGTGCTTTTTGGTTCGTTGCCATTTCAAGGGAAGATTCAGGGAAAGACACAAAGAAAAATGTTTTATCTGACCATAGGATTTGCCTTAAGTTCAGTATTCAGTGTTTTGGAACACCCAACTTTCACTGCTTTACCTTATATAGATTCATGAATCAATGTTACACCTATCTCATAGACATGCTCACACAACCTTGAGAGCTTGTATAGGGATATAGATGTATGATTCTTGTTTCATTTGTTTTATGACATGGCCCACCCTTCCAGGCCGGGGAAGGCTAGATCAGTAGCAACTCGAGGAGGCGTCATGGCGTCTGATTCTATTTTTGGAACAAGCACATGGAGTTTATTTTGATGACGTTACAAAAGTTTCGGATGCTTTGTGAATATAGTCTTCTCAGTTTTCAAAATGATTGAAAATGAAGAGTGGGCGATTATGTTTATACATGAATGATTCTCAAGTGAAATTGGCTTGACTCCCACTGCGAGCAAAGGCCTGTAGTTTTTACTCAGCTTGAAGGAATGAAGTATACCTACTTTTATTAACACCTCCGTGCACTCAGGTATTTTATTTCTTCACTTTCATTCATTCACTGTGTAGGATACCAGACCAACAAGAAAAGCCACTGAAGCTTTAACACTGTTGGATATTGCACAAATTGTAAACATAACCATGTTCTCTTGTGTGGAATTCATGACGAACAGATTGCAACGTTGTTCCTGTTGCAACATGTTCTATTCTAAATATAGCCCATCGTAAACACGAACTGCAGTTGCTGCGCGTATGTGCGACACCTCGATTGCTACTGATCTAGCTTCCCTTATCCAGGCCATTGTTCCTTCAACCCACTCGACGGGCATCATCCCTTTGATTATGTCCTTTTGAGAGGCCCCTTTGCAACAGATACCCTTTGACAGCCCCGAAGGACTTGCTAGAAGCTCACCATTTTATTATTACTTTCAAACCAGGTACGCCGGGCATAGGTGAACTACCTGTGTCACTACCTTTGATGATGTATGTCGCATTGCTGCCTCTTTCGTTTGTTATATCTTGTGTCCCTTATTAATGTCACTATAACTGAGGGTATTGCAACAAAGGGAAATGTATAAGTATCTTGTTATTCAAAGAACGTTCGTCTAAATTTTACCGTTATATCCATGGAATAGCACACACACACACGCGCGCGCGTACTTTTTTCTGCTTACTGCGGACCATCAGTTTCCATTCCAGGAGGCAGCAATGTACTGGAAGTGTTGTTATTTCTTGTTCCAAGAAAGTGTGACAATATTGCCCGTTTTATTTATTTATTTTTTTTTTTCGTTTCATAATTTCCTCTTCGTTTCATTTTCCTGATGAGAGTTTCCGGCGCCTCTGGCTCTCTTTTTTTCATAAAGCGAGAATGAAGTTGATGTACTGTGCTCGGCGGAACGTAATATGATCTTAGAAATTGTCTAGTTATGAACGGAATCCCTGTTATCCATTTGTTCACTTTAATGTAATAGGAAACCCGGGAAGTATTAAAAAACAAAGAACAAAAAAACATCGTAATTGTTTTTATCATTATTATTATCCTAGACTTCCTCAGTCTCTTTGTCCACACGGTCTGTCGGTATTTGTATAAATATTTTATTATTATTATTATTGTCTACCCTTACCGTTGCTTCTTTCCATCTTAATCTTTTACTATCCCCTGTCCTGGTTTTCATCCCTCTAAATCTTTATCTCTGACTTTTTATTTTGTGCATATTTATTCTCTAGCATCTATTTTCGTTTCTTTTTCTATTGACTTTATTGACTTGAGCTGCCTCTATCATCTTTATCGCCCTCTATCTGTACATTAATCACTATTTTATCTTTATCCGCATTGCACCCATGCTTATCTCCAATATCGATATCTTTAGTAGCCTTTCTACCGCCTTAAGGTGAAGGAGAATAAAGATAACGGGGAACGAGAGAGAGAGACAGAGAGAGAGAGAGAGAGAGAGAGAGAGAGAGAGCGAGAGAGCGAGAGAGAGAGAGAGAGAGAGAGAGAGAGAGAGAGAGAGAGAGAGAGAGAGGGAGAGAGAGAGACAGAGAGACAGAGAGACAGAGACACAGAGACAGACAGACAGACAGACAGACAGACAGACAGAGAAGGAGAGAGAGGGGGAGGGGAGAGGACAAAGAAAGAGGGAGAGAGAGAAAGGGGTGGAGGAAGAGAGGAGGACAAAGAAAGAGAGAAATGGTCGTGGCTGTTCGCTGGTTGGGTGGTTCAAGGGCGCAAAGTCGTTGCAAAGTCATCTCTCGACCTCTTTTCTTCTTTTTCTTTCTTTCTTCTTCTTTTCTTTTTCTTTCTTTCTTTCTTCTTCTTCTCCTTCTCCCTCTCCCTCCCCTCGGGTGCGTGTTGCTCACCGACGCGACGCTTTCACCTACGTTCTCGGTCTCAGGTGAATGTCGGTCTGTTCGAGAAACCGCCATAACAAATCGGTACACTTGAAGTACACATGCACTCTCTCAGGTTAGCAAGAGCATGTGTACTATATACTCATGCGTACGCGTATACAGATGCACATGCGCGTACACACATACACGCGCTACAGATGCAGATGCGCGCACACACACACACGCGCACACGAGAGAGAACCCACAC
>NC_091587.1:11965524-11969228 GCF_042767895.1 Penaeus vannamei | reverse complement strand
GTCCGTGTATCATTACGCGCTTGTCAAAACGATATTTGGCTAATTATCTGTGTCTGCTGGTACGCATTTATACCTTTAAAGTCTTTTAGTAATGTTATTATACTTCAATTGCATATTTTTATACTTATCTATACCCTCATATCGAATCCTGCGCATCGAGTGTTTCACACTTTCTTGCGCCAGCCACAGGTTGACAGCTCACCAACCCGCTCATTTCGAGATTGAAAGCCGGTGAGAAATGTTGCGTTTCCAGTGTTGTGTTGATTCTGGGTTCTTTTTAAGACCTTTACAGTGGCATCGAAGAATAATTAGACTTCATCCCAGTTTTATATCTGAGCCCATCAAGAGCTCCAAAGGACGAAAAGGGTGATTAAAATCGATGCAATACCAACAGTACAAAGAAACGAAAGTTTCACGTTTCCGGATATAAAGGTATTTGGTTTATTATTTTACGGTGTGAATGCAGCTCTGTCTTGCCGTACATACAGTGGTGGAGAGAATGTGTCCTGGGGGGTGTTGGGGGGCTTGCCCCCCATCAACCCTCCCCTCGGGCAGTGCCCAAAGGGCACGCCTAGTCACAGCAATTTATATTGATATATTAGGTTGGTTGGTTTATTGGTCAATACGTTTTTGGGGGTTGGAACGTGTGAATTCCCGTAGATTTTTTTGCCGAAATGTGGGTTGGGTTCCCGTAGAGTTTTTGATTTATTTCGCGTCAGTCCGTAAACTTTCAAAGATGGCGGTTACATCCGTAGAGTTTCATTGGCCGATTTTAAGCGCTTTTTGTGCTAGTTTTACGCATTTTTTATCGTTATTCTTATTTAAGCTTGTTTTACCCCATAATTTCCCTGATATACTTCATGCCCTCCCCTGCTAACGGGACTATCAAATCAAGATCGTCGATGGAGAAATGGTACTCGATCTCCTGAACGATTCATTCGCAAAAGAAACAACGCCGAAAATCGATGAAATCATAGGATTTCATGCAGAAAAACATCATTTTTTTCGACTTAGTCTCTGCGAGGGTGCGTCGCGGTCTTCAACAATTACCAACAGTACTGGGCACAAACGGTGATATGCACACAGCTGTTACTTGCAGTGTAAACAAAACATCCCCATCATCAGAACAAGACCTTGCCACTACACCCTCCAAGAAACGCCCACTGTGTGGTGGAAGCTCTGTAGTTCCATAAAGGTGTACAGCGGAAGAGACGTCGGGTGGTGACAAGCGAGACGGGGAAAAGCGGCTCTCTTCAGCATTCTCTGGAACTTCTGGTGTAGTCACACTCACTACACTCAGCTGCAGGGATTGGGCATCAGTATAATTCACATGAAACTCCTGGCCTTCTAAAGTCAGGCAGGCGCTGTCATCCTGGGACCTTGAGGACAGGCTAAAGGTGGTTCTTCTCAAAAAATCCATCCCTAGCAGTATGTCTCCAGGAAATCTTACATCACACACAGTGACCGTATGGTGCATTTCAAGGTCTGAGTTAATGCAGAAAACAAGGGTTACCTCACTCAGCGTGTTGATTGGTCGACCAGACACGCCTCACAGAATGCTGTAAGTCTTCCTCCAACGTAGGTGGTTATGAGGATCAATCCGCTTGAGAGCTTGGGGTCTAATAATTGTTGCTTCAGATCCTGTATCAATAAAGCAGCGGACTGTAGAACCACTAACATTGAGTTCCGTAACTGGCCGTCCGGTAGGCCCTGTCACTGCCATTCCCTTCTTGAGAGGTAACGTCTCCACGTGAGGTGCTCCTTGGATCGAATCTGCCAGCGATTCCTGGAGCTTGGTCACCCTGGCGCTCACGAAAGGGGCAATCTCTCACCAAATGTCCTGGACCTCTGCAATGGTAACATCGTCGTCGCGGAGACCGTGGGTCTAGGATCTCAGCCCTGGCTCTGCACTCAGATGTACCGCGAGTTCTTACCCGATGATGCTCACACCACCTCTCCCTGACAGGTGATCGATGATAAGGTGGACTGGAACACTCAGTAGCTACCGGCATAGCATACAAATCCCGGCCCCATGGAGGGCGATTAGGGTGGTAGGGATTTTCCTCTGCTGAAGTATCACTATGCCTTATGCCATTGCGAGAATTCCAGATGCACTGTGCTGTTTCGGCTATCCGGGTTGGGCTACCATCTTCTTTAACAAAGAGGAAGTCTTGGAGCCATGCGGGGATGCCACTCAGGAAGACCCTCTTCACTAGTTCGGATGGATCACCAATGGCCTCGCGGTGATCCCTGTATCCCTGGTAGATGTGCCCTTCCAACTGCAAAAAGAAGTCCATTGGTGTCTGGCTTGGTGTCATCCAGATATCATATAGAACCTTGTAGAAGTCCGAGGAGGTGTAGGTACCTCGGAACTTACTACGGAGAGCTGCCTTGAATGTGTCCCATTCTGTGATTGAGTCAAAGAGAGGGGAATTAATGATTAGTTCGGCTGGACCTCTGAAGTTTGCCCGTGCTGCCTGAATGAACATCTCTGATGTGGCTGGCTTCACGATGTTCTCAATTGTCCAAATCCAACTCTCTATTGCTTGGTTCTTTTTGAGCGGCTGTGAGGCAGAAGTATCCTCCTTGAAGTGTGGGACAGTTTCCTTCATAAACACATAGGAAAATGGTGTGCCAGACAACTGAGACTAAGGATGTGCTGACTGGGGACTGGGAGGTGAAGACCTAGGCCGGAACTGCTGCAGCAGGGATGTTTGTGGTTCATACATGTGTTGACGTTCAGGATACAGCTGCTGCTCTGGTATTGGAGTGTGGGGGCGGCTCCGAGGAAGAGGCTGAGGAGGAGAGCGGCTTCCATTAATGACAGGAGGCTGCTGATGGTGGTCTTGACACCTAGTCATGGTATGTTGTACTGAGGGGGCAAGACGGCGGACCTCTGCTAGCTCCTGGTCCTGCTGCTGAAGTTGACGACAAAGCTCTTGAATCTCGGTCTTGGGCACATTCCATGGGTGCTGGTGCAACACCTGACTCCTGTAGTCGTTGGCGGCCCTCAGTCAGCTCGCTGTTCTGTTCCTCTAGCTGGCGACGGAGCTCATGAATTTCCTGTTCTCGGGTACGTACCACAGGCACGGGCGCAGCGTTCATCCACAGTAGTTGAAGGCGGGTCTCCTCCAGCTCCCTGTTGCGTTCCTCCAGCTGGCGACGGAGTTGCTGAACTGGATCCTCCTGGTCTAGTTCTCTCTCCTGTGGCTGATGGAGGTTACTGTCTGCTGGCTGTTCTTGATCTAGAGTGCCTTCCTGCATGCAATGTTCAAGGGCCTCTTCATGGTGCTGTAGTCGGGCATTATTCTGCTCCTTGTACTCTCGTACTTCTGCGACTAGAGAGTTGATCTTTTCCATGATCTGGTCAAACATGGTTACTTCTGTGACCATCATCTGGACAGCCTCGCGTACATCCGGGTTAGAACCATCTGGTATGCGGCATGGTGTTGGGGAGACTTCACGGGATGTCGGCTGGCTGCTCATCCGGATGTTTCGATGCTGCTGGAGTCTCTGGTATCGCTCCTGCCTCTCCCTGCTGTTCGGCATGCCAGGAACGCAGCAACCAAATACTTGAAGCTCTTCACGTACAAATACATACTACTGCTGGCGGCAAACAAAACCAACACACAACTGACAACCTACAGGATCACAAAGATACCAGAGTTCATAAGCATAAACTGCTGCACAAAGCAAAGACGCTG
>NC_091587.1:11948024-11950524 GCF_042767895.1 Penaeus vannamei | reverse complement strand
ATTTGTCTGTTTGTCAACCTGCTGGCTGTATCTCCTGTGCATGTTCATGTATATGTGTATATATAGATGGATGGATAGATAGAGAGGTAGATAGATAGATAGGTAGGTATATATATATAGATAGATAGGAAGGTATAAATATAGAAAAATAGATTATAGATAGATAAATAGATATATAGATAAATAGATAGGTAGATAGATGGCCAGTCAGACACATAGATATAGATGTAGGTATATGTAATGTTTGCATGAATAATCAAATAGATAATTTCGCAAATAAATCAACAGATGAATAAATATATAGATAGATATGTAAAGGAATAGACAGATAGATATATTAGTGCGTAGATAGATATATATAAATGATTAAACAGATGCACACACACATAGACACACATACACATATATATAGATAGATAGATATACATATACATATCTACATATACATATCTACATATCTACATATACATATACATATCTACATATCTACATATATATCTACACACGCATATATGTATGTATATATATATATATATATATATATATATATATATATATATATATATATATATATATATATAAACGCAACCCCTCTCTCCCTCGCTGCGAAGGACATTCAAATCTCCCGCTCATTCCCGCACTCGCCCCCCCCCCCCCTCGCCAGCCCCGCCCGGCGGCCAGTTCTTGCGCCCGCCGTCTCCCGCCCTGGAATTTCCTCGATAACTTGTTTGTTTGGTCGTGTTCCAGCGGTCCCCGAGAGGCTCAAGGATCAGCGGTAATTTTATGTCTGACAAGGTTCCTCCGCCAAGGTGAAGCGGCCTTCTTCATGGCGCAGGGAGGTGGGACCTTTTCCTTTCTCTCTCTTTCTCTTTTTTTGGTGCGAGGCGAGGGGAAGGGTCGTGACCTTTGAGAAGGGAAGGAGGTCGTGACCTGTGTGAGTGATTGTGAATCGCCTTGTGACCTGTCTTTCCGGCGGCCGTGACCTGTGCTCTTCGGCAGTTGCGACACGAAAGATGTTGGTCCGACGGGTCGTTGAGATGATTCCTGGATTTTTTTTAAGACTCTACGTTCTTCTGGCGCACTTTTGGCGCATTTGATTGGATCTGCTTCTTTTACACAAGATTTTTTCCAAATCATTTACACATTTGATATGATTTGATTTCTTTTTCCATCTTCTACACATTTGATAAGATTTGATTTCTTCCACCTTACACAAACACACACACACACACACACACACACACACACACACACACACACACACACACACACACACACACACACACACACACACACACACATATATATATACATATATATATATATATATATATATATATATATATATATATATATATACTGCAAATCTTTTACACATTTGATTTGACCTGGTTTTATATTTGATCGTTTTCCTCCCCGTCGTTCATTTCCGATTTCATTAACGGGAAGAAACCCCATTTAAGTCCTCTTCCCAAAGGCCAAGCCGTCGCCCTAGAGCCAGGAAGGCTCCGGCAGGACGGCTCGAGTTAAACAACATTAGCGGCGACGAAAGGGACCATCTATTTAGGATCTTATGTAGACGTGTCGAGTAGTTTCTTGGGAGATGCCGAAAGTAGGTCTTCGGGGACTAGTTTCTCTCGGCTGGCGTCGGGCGGGTTTCATTAGTATTCGTTCGGGGGAATGGTTTCGGAAGGAAGCCTCTTGCCGAAGGATTCGAGAGACACTCAGCTTCCTCCTGGTGGGCGAGATCCTCCCCAAATGTATGTAAATGTAAATGTTGGCCTGTCCTGCCGCTCTTCTCACGGGCGAAGAAAGTCCTGTTGAAAACCCTGATTGGTTGAAAAAAGAAAAGAAAAAGAAAAAAAAGAAAAATGGAAATTAAAGAAATAAATAAATAAGAGTTTCGTTTGACCGGCTTGGCTTCGACGGCTGCAGATGAAGCTCGGGGGTGTATGGCACTCGATCAAGAGCTGCAACGCAATGCAAATCTGCAACATCCCCGACTTGGGTCAAGCAGGAGGGAGAGAGAGAGAGAGAGAGAGGAAGAGGTATGTGGGTCAACAAGGCTGCCAAGACCTGCTCCTCCAGAGGGGGGGGGGGTTTGGGGGGCTGTGGAAGGGGGGAGGAGTTTAAGGGGGGTCAGTGGAAGGGGGGAGGGGTAGGGGAGCATATTCGATGGGGGGATGGGGTGGGTATGTATTGGGTGGTTTGGTAGGTTGGGGTGGGGGGATGCGATGGGGGTAGGATGGGGAAGAGTGGTTGGTGGGTAGGGGGTTGGGGAGGAGAAGAAGGATGGAAAGCAGAGCTAAGGAAGGAACGCAGAAGAGAGGAGAGGAAGAGCAGGATGGCGGCGAGGGAGAGGGGAGGGGGGAGCAGGTAGGGGAGGGAAGGGGTGGAAGAAGAAAAACGGAAAACGAACAAAAGGAGATAATGAAGACGGAATGAGAAAATGGAATATATTGGATAAGGGGAAGGGAGAAGAAAGAGAAGTCGAGAGATT
>NC_091587.1:11932971-11935471 GCF_042767895.1 Penaeus vannamei | reverse complement strand
TCCGCAGAAGGGAGAGATGTGCCATACAGGTAGTCAGGTAGTCACAGGTAATGGGCAACTAGACTATTATGAGGGCTGTGATTGATGTTTGTTAGTTTAGGACATAAATATCATGTCAGATGGAACAGTTTGCATCGTTACACCGTCACTCTTTTAAGCTTTCTCTTTCTTTAACCCGTCTCTCTCTCTTACGTCTGTCTGTCTCTGTCTCTCTCCTTTTTTTATGTACATATGTATCTTTATTGGGTCATGCATCATTCATTTGTCACAGTTACTATTTACGCATATTGCATACAGAAGGGCCGTATAAGCTGAGATTTTAATGGTTGCAACATATTTTTTTACCTTTATCTGCCGTATCATGCTACTCTAAAGATGTATTTTCCTAATATTCAATTAAACTGAATTATGAAATGAAAGAAAAAACTTGACTTCATTTAATTTTCTTTCGTGTAAGATTTAATAACTTTTTCCCTGTAATTAGTTTTAATCACTGTTTTATCCCAATTTTTGCATTTTGGCATTTTTATATGTCCTGAGTAATTATTTTTATTATGAGAAATATACACATACGCAAATAACACTAATGTTAATATGGACCCAAATATTCATATGCATGTGCCTTCCACACACACACAAATATATATTCATATGTGTCACACGCACACACACAGCATATAGTGAGGCCAACATATCCGACACGAAGCTATGTAAATCTGTGCTACTGAAAGCTTTGAACTGATGTTATTACTTCTCAAACCCTCTTCCGTTAATGCTAGGAAAATTTCTCTATCCGTCCATTACTTCCTCTCAAAGCTGAAAAAAATTTTAGTCGAGTAAAGAAGGCCAATACTGATCAGTGAGGATCAGACCAGATAAGTAGGTCGAGGTAAGTTTACATGACCTACACCTGTTGACTAGGCCTAAATAAACCAGTTAGGACTGTACCAATGAACTAGGTCAAGGCAAATAGGTAGGCCTAAACAAACCATGTAGGACTATACCAGTAAACCAGTTCTAGGCATGTTAGCTAGGCCCATACCAACTGATAGGGCCTACCCAAACCAGGTAGGACTAGACTGATTAGTTCCAGCCCCTTCTTGTAGGCCTTCCAGTCCCCTCCGCTCGTAAAGTGACAGTCGTCTTCTCGTTGTTGCAGTACGAAACCCGACGGCAAACGAGCTAATAGCACAGCTGCTTCTGCGGAGGGCCCAGTCCTCGGCCAATAAGAGGCCAGGCAGAGTTCCTCCCGGCCCGGTCTTCAGCCAACCAAAGCGCGCCACGAGCACAGATTCTAGCCAATCAGAGACCTTGGATTTGGAGAATCTGCTTGACACTGGAGGTTGGGGAGACTCTTCGTGTACTGACTTTAGTTTAAGCTTGGCTAGGCAGAGAGATGAGTGATGCTTAGCCCAGTGGTGAAGAATAGGTAGAAGTATAAATGCTAGTAGGCACACAAAGCGTTGTAGATGTAGCATCTGGAATTTGCTTCAGTTCATTAAGCATAATTACTCATTCATGTAAATAATCATTATCGTTATTATTATCGCTACATTACATATTAAAGTGTAAATTATCATGAATTTGTAATGGCGCGATAAAGAAAAAGATATACCCTGCTTTTAGCGTTAGATGAGAATTGTTTGCTTTACTGCTTATGTATATTGTTTTCTTTAATGAATTCCTCATAAAACTAGTTCCTAAAAAACATTGATAAAATGGGAAATGCACTTTACTAAATCCTGATGCAAACATCCAACATCCCCCCCCCCCCCTCTCTCTCTCTCTCTCTCTGTCTGTCTCTCTCTCTATCTCTCTCTCTCTCTCTCTCTCTCTCTCTCTCTCTCTCTCTCTCTCTCTCTCTCTCTCTCCCCTCCCTCAGGAAGGAGGGGAAGGGTGAGGGAGAAGAGAAAAGGGATGGAGAGAAAATGGATAGGGTCGGAGAAAGAAGAGGAATGGGGAAGAGATAATACTTAAAGGTGATGAAAGGAATTTGGACCAGGGAAGGAGGGTAAAGAGGGATGAAGTGGAAAGGGGAAAAGGGAAGGGAGGAAAGACAAGGAGAGAAAATGAGTTAGAACGAAGGAGAAAGGGAATGAGGATGGAGATGAAAAGTAGGTGAGAATTGAAGGGAGAGGTGGGGAAGGGGGTAGTCAGGGAAAGGATAGAAGGGAAAAGATTAGGGCGTGGTAGAGGACACGGCGAGTGGAGGATGGGGATTGTGAAGAGGGAGGAGGATAGTATGGGATGAGAGGAGGAAGGGAAAAGGAACGATAGATTAGAAAAAAAAGGAAGGGAAGAAATATGAAGGGAATGGGAGAGGAAGGAAGGAAGATGGCAGTTGAGGAGAGGATGAGGGGCAGGATGGAAGAAAGAAAGGAGCGGGAAGAAAGGAAAAAAGGAGGGAGAAGGGAAATAGAGGGGGAAGGAAGGAAGAAAGGAGAGAAGGGAAAGGAAGGAAGAAAGGAGGGAGAAGGGAAATAGAGGGGGAAGGAAGGAA
>NC_091587.1:11900471-11902971 GCF_042767895.1 Penaeus vannamei | reverse complement strand
TCTAAGCCGGTTAAGGATTAAACCGTATTCCCGTTACCTCGTACAATATGAATAAATGATAATTACAATGGTCTAAATGCTTGTTTTCCCCTCTTGAGAGCTGTGGAATCTCCAATGACGCAGCTCTTTTGTGATTTAATGAGTAGCTGTTCGTGGAAATCCATGGCAATAGGATATTGGTAAAGGATCATCTGCTGAACGAGTTTCCGAGAAGGTTATCATCTGCTTTGTCGTAATTTGAAGCTGAAGAGAGGGAAAGGGGAAGATAGTTATATGACTTTGATGCTGGATCACCCGCCGCCCCCGCCTCATCACATTCCCTTTTCTCTGTCTCTTTCTTTATTTCCTGTGCATTTCCATGTGTTTTATGTTCTTGGGGAAAAATGTATATGCTAACGAGATAATGGAATAACATTCTTTGCATGAGCATTTATGAAAAAATAATTTAAAAATGAATGTACATCTTTGCTCTTTATTAATCATAACCTAACAATAACAACATATCCATGAAGTAGAATCAACAGAGCGCTACACATGATGACCAATACCACATGGATTACAGTGAGAAGCAGACGTCACATCATACACTTCACGAAGACAAGTATGACTGCTGTTGATGTCAAAATTGATGTAAAAAATGAGGGAAATATAGAGGCAAGAAATAAGCATATAATCATCGTGGACATAATATTGGTGGAAATTTTCGGTTGTGTATTAGCTGCCAAACGTTTTATTATAAAGGTTATGAAAAAGCTCCGATATGGATATTTTCAACCCCGTTTAGTTTGGAATAAAGGTTTGCAACACTGTTTTTGGGAAAGGGGTTTGCGACACCGTTTTCTAGGATAAAGGATTGCAAGACTTTTTATATAAAGCTTTGAATAATGATTTGCAACAATAATTATACAAAAAATGCAACAAATTTAAAGATAGAGGTTTGTAACATTTTATAAGAAAGGCTTTGCAACACCGTCATTACGACAGTTTGCAATATATGCTTTATGGAGGAAGTATGTAACACTGACTCTGACAAGGCAATTAAAAAATCTTAAACCGATAAAAGATCATAAATTGTCTTTATTTTTATATTAAACATTAAATTTTGAAGAATTCTCAAATCTACAGCGCTTTTAGAAATAGACACCAGACGCCCTTTAAAGGATTATAAGAACCACCGTAATTGATGTTTGCAATACCACCTTAAAGAGAAAGAAAGAAAAAAATATAGCGACTTCGACTCTAAGACAGAGCTTTGCGATACTTTAATTCAAGGAAGATTACAGTGCCATCCTAAAAGATTTTTGCAACCTCGTCTTTAAAGAAGATTGCAACGCCGTCTTTCAAAGTAGAGATGCGAACTATTACCTTTAAGAAAGAGGTTTACAACACCATCTTGAAGGAAGAGAATTGCAACGATATTTGTGCATGTTCCTTAAGGTGTATATAATATTATTTCCCAGTCTCTTTGCTCGGAAAATTATTGCAAAGAATCCAATCCAATTTACGTTATCTAGAGTGCATGCTTTTTGGTTGTTTTTCAGTGATGTGCTTTTGATGCGTAGGAAATCGCTCTCTGAATCCCTTATTATATCTATTATCTATTATTTTCTGTCTTTTTCCTTTCGTCTTTCAAATTTGCATGTTCAGTGGTGGATGCAAAAATCCTTCACTCCTGTTGGCCAGATCCCTTGACTCATCGAGCTATCCGATTTGCTCCAAATAAAATGAAAGAAAAAAAAGGAATGCGAGAAAATGAATAATAATCTAATAATAATAATAATAAAAAACTAGATATCTAAATTTGCAGAAATCTCCGCCCATAATTCTGGCCAAGAGGAGGGAAGTATTTTATTTCTTTTCTTTCCTTTCCTTCCCTTCCCCTCCACGTCTTTCGCGGTGGTTTCCGCTGAGGATTCCCCCTCTCCTCCCTCCCCCCTCCCCCCCTCCAAAAAAAAAAGAAAAGAAAAAAGAACGACCCCCCCTCCCCCTTCCCTCACCCCCCCCCCAAAAAAAAAAAAAAATCCTACGTTCTTGCCCCATAACGCCCGCGCCCGCCCACGTTCTAGGCTAACTGGTACAAGGCGTCGCAGTATTGTCGCTTCCACGGCATGCACCTGGCCTCCATTGAGTCCGCCAGGGAGAACGGAAGGCTGGAAAGTTACATTCAGGAAGTCGGTAAGCAGAGGGAGTACTTGCACCTGGACCTGTGTACTCGGTTACTTCATTTTTTGTTTACTTTGTTTGCTTCAAATTTTGTTTGTTTACTTCATTTTTTGTTTACTTGCTTGTTTGCTTCAAATTTTGTTTACTTGTGTACTTCAAAATTTGATTACTTGTTTGTTTCATTTTATGTTTACTTGTTTGTTTGCTTCATTTTTCTTTACTTGTTTGTTTGCTTCAAATTTTGTTTACTTGTTTGCTTCAATTTCTGATTACATGTTCGCTTCATTTTATGTTTACTTGTTTGTTTGCTTTATTTTTTTTACTTGTTTGCTCAAAT
>NC_091587.1:11870206-11872706 GCF_042767895.1 Penaeus vannamei | reverse complement strand
AACCTCTCACCCACCAACCCCCTCCCTTTCCCTCCCCACCACTTTCCTTCCCTTCCCCTCGCCCCCCTCCTTCCTCTCCTAAGCCCTCACCCAGCCAACCCCCTCCCTTCCCCCTCACCCACCAACCCCCTCCCTTCCCCCTCACTCACCAACCCCCTCCCTTCCCACCAAAACTCCCCCAGGACGCAACCCTTAATTAACACCCTTTTCTCCCCCGCAGCTTGTTCCGGGTCGGGTTGTGGCGACGAAGACTTCGCCTCCCGGTGGACTATGCCCCTGATGCGCCTGGGGGACAAGAGATACTACCTGGGCATATTCTTCAAGGTAAGGGCGGTGGGGCGGTAGGGGGAGTTTTAGGGGGGTTTCAGGGCGAATTTAGGGCCAAGTTAGGGTGACTTCAAGGTGATAGTAGGGTGAATTTAGGGAGAATTTTAGGGTGAATTCAGGGCGAATTTAGGGTTACTTCTGGGTGATATTAGGGGGAATTTAGGGCGAACTAGGGTGATTTTAGGGCGAGCTAGGATGATTTTAGGGCGAAGTAGGGTGGATTCAGGGCGAATTTTAGGTGATTTTAGGGTGATTCAGGGTGAAATTAGGGGGATTTTAAGGTGATTTTAGGGGGAACTTAAGGTGACTTCGGGGTGATATTAGGGTGAATTTAAGGCGAACTAGGGTGATTTTAGGGTGAATTTAAGGCGAGCTAGGATGGTATTAGGGCGAAGTTACGGTGACTTCAAGGTGATAAATAGGGTGAATGTAGGGTGAATTTTAGGGTGAATTCAGGGCGAATTTAGGGTTACTTCGGGGTGATATTAGGGTGAATTTAGGGCGAGTTAAGATGATTTTAGGTTGAACTACAGGGATTTTAGGGCGAACTAGGGTGATTTGAGGGTGAATTTAGGGCGAACTAGGGTGATTTGAGGGTGAATTTAGGGCGAACTAGGGTGATTTGAGGGTGAATTTAGGGCGAACTAGGATGATTTTAGGGCGAACTTAGGGTGACTTCAAGGTGATATTAGGGTGACTTTAGGGCGAACTAGGGTTATTTTAGGGGGAATTTAAGGCGAGCTAGAATGATTTTAGGGCGAAGTTTGGGTGACTTCAAGGTGATATTAGGGTGAATTTAGGACGAACTTAGGGTGACTTCAGGCTGATATTAAGGTGAAATTAGGGTTACTTCAGGGTGATATTAGGGTGAATTTAGGTTGAAGTTAAGGCGAATTTGGGTGATTTTAGGGCGAACTAGGGGGATTTAAGGGCGATCGTAAGGTGATTTTTGGCTGAATTTAGGAAGAATTTAAGGTAATTTTAGAAAGATTTTAGGGTAAATTTAGGCCGAATTTAGGGTAATTTTAGGATGATTTTAGGGTCAATTTAGGGTCAATTTAGGGAGCAACTTGGGTTGAATTTAGGGTGATTTTAGATTGAATTTAAGGTGATTTTAGAATGGACTTCAGGTGACTTTAGGGTGAATTAAGGGTGATCTCACGGTAAACTTAGGGCAATTTAGGGTGAATTTAGAGTGAGTTTAGGAGGATTTTGTAGTATGTTTGCCTCATTTGTTTAATTTCTTTTTTTTCTTTCTTTCTTTTCTTATTGTTATTGTAATGATGTTTTTATGATAAATGTTGTTTTATATATGTTGTGCTTATATTTGTTTATATCATATTTCTTCTTTTGTGTGATTGCTATGTTATATGTTACGTGTCAAAACTGATGTCACTAAAAATAACTTTTCCTAACAGATTTGGATTATATTGATGCTCATCTGTTTCTGAAATATGATTGGCTGATGCTTGTCTGTCTGTCTGTTTTACTCCACCACTTTTTTTCTGTCGGTATTCACTGATGCGAAAAATCTGTTTATGATGAAATATGAGGAAGGATATTGGTATTATTTTTTTTTTTATATGGAATTAGAATTACGTGTTTTATTAAGGATGTGCACGTGGGGGGAGGAGGAGGAGGAGAAGAAGAGATGGAGGAAGAAGAAGAGGAGGAGGAGGATTAGGAGCAAGAAAGGGGGGGGGGGAAGGAGAGGGAGAAGGAGGAGAAGGAGAAGGGAAAGGGTGAGCAAGTGGAGACGAGAAGGAGGGGAAGAAGAGGTGGAGAAAGAAGAGGAGGAGGAGTAGGTGGAAGAAAGGGGGGGGGGGGAGTAGAAGGAGAGGGAGAAGGAGGAGGAGAAGGAGAAGGAAAAGGGTGAGCAGGTGGAGACGAAGAAGGAGGAATGACGCTTAGAGTCATGTTCTTTTTCATATCAAGATCGACCCTTCAATCAAAATCATTTAAGGCAAAGGGCTCTTTCTAGGCAAGATAAAGTGCTCTCTTTGTAAAAATTAGGGGATTTAAAGTGACGTTATCAGGATAAATAAAATCCTTCAAGGGGAAATAAAGTAGTCCTTTAGTCTAAATCAAGTTAAGTAAAATGGCATATTTTAATAGAATAAATTTAATTAAAAGTAGATTAAAATACCTCTTTGTAGGGAAAACAAAGCACTAT
>NC_091587.1:11852706-11855206 GCF_042767895.1 Penaeus vannamei | reverse complement strand
TATACATATATACATACATACACACACACACACACACACACACACACACACACACACACACACACACATATATATATATATATATATATATATATATATATATATATATCTATATATATATCTATATCTATATATATATATCTATATCTATATCTATATATATATATATATATATATATATATATTTATATATATATATATCTATATATATATATATATATATATACATATATGTATATATATATATATTTACTATAGGCTTATATTAGACGATCAGTTGCCTCTTTGCTACTTGATTAATTATGAACTTGTATATTTTATATCACTCTTTCATTGTGTGAGTGAGTGAGTGTTTGTGCGTGTGTGTATGTGTGTGTGTGTGTGTGTGTGTGTGTGTGTGTGTGTGTGTGTGTGTGTGTGTGTGTGTGTGTGTGTGTGTGTGTGTGTGTGTGTGTGTGTGTGATAGAGAGAGAAAGAGAAAGGGGGGGAGGGAGAAGAGAGTTAGAGATAGGGAGAGATAAAAGAGAAGAAGAAGAGAGAGTTATGGAGAGAGAGAGAGAGGAAGAAATGTATATACAGATGAACATATGTATATACATACACGCACACACACAGCCATGGCACACACACACACACACACACACACACACACACACACACACACACACACACACATATATATATATATATATATATATATATATATATATATATATATATATATATATATATATATGTACATGCTATTTACTTACAGATATATAATACACACACATCCAGAGCCATCACTAAAGGTGTCCAAAGACTCAGATAGAATTAGCAACATCATCGGCAAAGTCAAGGTCTGTAGCCCTTGATATTGCTCCAAGTTGCTCTGTAGTTGGACTAGAAATATGCAATATTCAGTTATTTTAATTAGCGTCTGTCCCTTTGGCAGCTTCTGGTATCTGTAGAAAAACACGGTGTCACGCAAAGAAGAAACTCTACGGGAATTGGCACGCTCGATTTTATTTACGTTATCGTTACTCAAAAGGTTGGCCATTACATAGACTATGAACGAAGCTGCGGATACAAGAGACACCGCTTGGAGAGACCAACCAGTTTCCTCTTAGAAGAAGAAGCACCTACGTACCATAACCGGGAGGCGTACACGTGCCCGTATATATTTTTATTATTTCTTTTAATATATATATATATATATATATATATATATATATATATATATATATATATATATATATATATATATATATATATTATATATTTTTTTTTTTTTTTTTTACAAAAATACGAGGGATGTTAACTCGTTTTGCACTAAACTCCCGCCACTCTTTCTCAGAAAAATAGATGGGAACTTGAAAAGGAATGAAAAACGTAATTGTTAGCTATGTTAAGGCTGAAGTTTTTTCTTTTGCAGTTAGTATTTTCTAAAAATCAAGTCATTTTCATTTTAAGTAATTTTTCTATTTTTTTAAAGGCTTATTATATTAAGTTATACATGTATTTGAAAAGCAGCTTTCTTTTTTTTTTCGTAGATTTTCTATTCAGCCTGATGGTGAGATGATTCTGCAGGCACGTAAGGTAAAGTGGTCGCATGAGAAATGGTTTTTTAAGTGGCAAAGTATTAATCTAGAAGGCTTTATACATTTGAGTTATGAACCAAAGAGCTGAATGGTGCTCTCTTTTATCACTCTTTTAAGTGATTTTTATTTTGACGTCGTGTGAGTGAGCGGACTTTATTTTTATTTATTTATTTTTTTTACTTTTCAAGTTCTTTGAAATGTTTTTAAGTTTTAAAGTTCTTTTTAAATGGACCCTCCGTCCCTTCAGTTTTTTGTGTACTGTTTTATGGTGTTTCCTTTTATTTATAGCTTATAATGAAGTAATCTAAATCATCCGTGATTTTCTTTTTTAAACGCAAGTTTTTAAAGTTGATGTGCCTGGAAGAGCAAATATATCAATTTAAAGTTGATTCACTTGAAAAGAGAATATTAGTTGCTTGCTGATTTACCTAGAAGAGAATATTAATATTAAGTTACTTGCTGATTTACTTAGGAGAGAGTATCTGTACTAAAAAGATAGCCATGTCCGAAATCCTTTACACGAGGTGATATTCCCGCGCTCGTCCTCCCCCACTCTGGTTACGATTTGCAACTTGTCTTGCTGGTTCATACACTGTATACTACATACATCAGCAACATTCATTCACAGTCTTTTCCTCCTTTCCTTACATGTCTCTCATACCACTTGCCTTCTCCCAATTAACACCCCGTTCCCGTATGTATTAAACAGGTGGTGGCAGTGAGCCAGTACTAAACTTCCTGCACCAGTAAGGCATGGTAATAGTATACAATTGAATAGTAGTAGTAAAGGTCCATGCTACACTACAACTAAATGGCATTGAACAGTGAAAGCTGTGCCCAGTATCCAGTCCATGCGAAGTGTTGAAAAGTGTTGGTGCAAGGATGATACAGCTCTTGCCTCACTCCTGAAACAGGAA
>NC_091587.1:11832706-11837706 GCF_042767895.1 Penaeus vannamei | reverse complement strand
GCGGAAAAGCGGTCAGCCCTGATTGCGGTTCCCGGTATGAAACCCAAGCCTCTATTTGCTTTTTCCTTTGGGTCCACGCAGGCGTTGACTCTGATCCAATTTTGAGCCAATAACCTTCATCATTAGCCGAGGAAAGTGACAAAATAGCCTGATGGGTTAGTTATTCGCGCTTCAGAATTCTGTACGGAGTTGTATTACCGAGGGGTTTCAACGAAGCGAGAAAATAAGGGACTTGTTCTGAGAGAATGTTTACTTTTTTCAGCTTTGACGTGCAACTGACAAACAAGCCTTTAAGTATTCTCTCCTTTTTTTCTTTTGGTATCAAAGAAACACTTTCCTGAATAACATTACGTTTAAAATTCTGGCTTCATTCCATATTACGGGTTCATAAGTAGGATAGAGAGAGTGAAAAAAAAGAAAGAGAGGGACGGAGAGAGAGAGAGAGAGAGAGAGAGAGAGAGAGAGAGAGAGAGAGAGAGAGAGAGAGAGAGAGAGAGAGAGAGAGAGAGAGAGAAAGAGAGAGAGAGAGAGAGAGAGAGAGAGAGAGAAAGAAGAAAGAGAGAGAGAGAAAGAAGAGAGAGAGAGAGAGAGAAAGAAGAGAGAGAGAGAAGAAAGAGAGAGAGAGAGAGAGATAGATAGAGAGAGAGAGAGAGAGAGAGAGAGAGAAAGCGAGAGAGAGAGAGAGAGAGAGAGAGAGAGAGAGAGAGAGCGAGAGAGAGAGAGAGAGAGAGAGAGAGAGACAGAGAGAGAGAGAGAGAAGAGAGAGAGAGAGAGAGAGAGAGAGAGAGAGACAGAGAGAGAGAGAGAGAGAGAGAGAGAGAGAGAGAGAGAGAGAGAGAGGGAGAGAGAGAGAGAGAGAGATGGAGAATGAGAGAGAGAAGAGGAAGAGGATAAGGGAAAGAACAACAAAAGGTTTGCAAATAAAGTCTGCGGACTTTTTACGGCCAGATTCAAGATTCAACGTTTTTGTTTGTTTGTTTAATTTGTAGAAAGATGTTCAATAACTATGACCCAGCGCCCTCTCTCCTTTCATCTAACTTTAAATCTCTCCTCTACTTCCCTCCTCTCTCTCTCTCTCCTTTTGTCATCAGAAAATCATGGGCACTTTCTATTTTACTTTTTTTTTTTTTTATAATATGACTTGGAGATAATCCCTGTTGCGTAAAGTGCCAGAACTCATTATAAAAAATATATAGATATTTTTTCTTGGTTATACATAGTGCCAACGGAGATAAAGTAAATAAAAAATTGTGATAAGAATCATTATTATTATTATTATTATTTTTTTATCTACTAATGTTTTTTTGCGATTACATATTTCTTTCTATTTTTTAAAATAATTTTGTATAACTTCAAAAGTAAAATATACCACCTTTTTTCGTATATACTTTTCCATTTGATCATATATTTTGAATTAGTTAATTTCGTCCACTTAACTTCTCGCATATTTCACTTAAAAAAACTAAATGTTATGGAAACAAAATAGTTTTCTTTAACATTATTTTAGATAGTTTTTTTTTTTCCTTTCTATGGATAACGGATTCAGTCTATAGGCCTAAGACGCAAATTTGAATATTTCCCATTACCGTGATGATTCCAAAACAAAATTGAAGGAAGCTATGTTTGGCATTTTTTGGATTATTTGATGATTCTATTATGGAAAATTTATTCTCACAGGCAGATGGGACGGTTTATATGTGCGAGTGCGCTTGTATGTATATATACATACCTGCACACACACACTCACACACACACACACACACACACACACACACACACACACACACACACACACACACACACACACACACACACACACACACACACACACACAAAGAAACAAACAACCACATACACAAACACATATATACATAAACACATACATACATACACACATACATCTATCTATCTGTCACTGACCATGGGAATAAAAATAGTGATAGTTAAGATGATGATGAAAATAATAATGATAATAATAATGATCATAATACTAACACTTATGTCAACTGTAATATAAATATAGTTAAAGTAATAACAACAATGATAATGGCAAAGGTAATAAAAATGGTAAAAAACAAGAGAATAATGATCATGACGATGGTAAAAATAATGAAAATTAATGATCATAATGATAATAAAAATGGTAAAAACAAGAGAATAATGATCATGACAATGGTAAAAATAATGAAAATTAATGATCATAATGATAATGACAATAATAGACGTTATCTTTTCATCGTATTTCATTTCCATTTTTTTCGGTCAATATTGTCTCAGCTTCCAAGAGAGTCTGAGAGTCAAGAGCAGAATAAGTGTCCGGATGTTTTCTTGTCCGGATTGCAGAATAAATATTATGTTGCAGACGCTGGCATAATGGCGAGGAATAAAAGACTGCAGAGTTTCAAATATATAACGTTTTGAAGCAAATGAGGATGATTGTTCATTATATCAATAAATATATATATGTATACATATATATATATATATATATATATATATATATATATATATATATATGTATGTATGTATGTATGTATGTAAATACCCACACCCATATATATATATATATATATATATATATATATATATATATTATATATATATATATATATATATATATATATATATATATATATATATATATATATATATATATATATATATATATATATATATATATGTATGTATATACATACATGTGTGTGTGTGTGTATACATATACATATATATACATATACATACATACATACATATATATATATATATATATATATATATATATATATATATATATATATATGTATATATATATATATAAATATATATATATATATATATATATATATACATATATATATATATATATATATATATATATATATATATATACATATATATATATACATATATACACACACACACACACATAATGTAAACACACACACACATACACATGTAAATACACACACACGCACATATATACATATTACATATGACACCCACCCACACAAAACACATACCCACACCTATATGTACACACACATATATACCAAAAAGAAAGAAAAATATTCAATTGGGACACATATTTACTTGATCATTATGTTCTTATTATAAAAGCCCTATATTCATCCATTCCAACCATATATACCTGAAGGGATGCCACAAAAAAGGGCACAAGTATTTGGCTTTTCTAGCCAGAGGAAAGGAAACAGGGAGAGGCAGCCTGATTCACACACGAATCTTTGTTAGAGAAAATTTCCTTGATATAAAAATATTCACCCCATAGGTTCAAAGCCTCTGTACTTGGTCATGCCTTATTTAACAAAAAAAAGAAACAAAAAAACTAAGAAAGTCCAAAGAAATGTGACAGAGATTAAGAAGCCAAACAATTGGAATACATACAGAATCTGATTTGATAGTCATGTAAAACTAGAATTATATTCTTATTAAATCATTGCTCGCCAGTTTGCTCAATATAATTTTTTATACAAATGAAAGGAAAATGTTACTTCCAGCATCGCCGCCAAGCCACCCAGGGCTTTGGATTTTAGGAAACCCCAAGATATCAAAATTCTGACTTACCTAATTCTAATGTGGGTGGTAATGACTTGGAATGTCTGAAGGGCTTGTGGGGTGGCTTCAATCTTATTCCTCTGTTGTGTGTACCAATGAAAGCAGCAGTCATAGAAACTAATTTTTTAATTTCCTTTATTCTACATTTCCTATAGGAATAAATATATATGTAGTATATAACAATGTAAAATTTTAATAATCAAAATAAAGAAATAAGGAATACTTTTTCTACAAGCTTATTCACGCTCAAAAGATGGCAACTTGTGATACCTTCCCTTTGCCTATATATTTATAAATTAATAGCAATTATAAGAAATTATATGATTAAAAGAAAGGTGTGATGGGATGAAAACTGTCGCCCTTTCCTGTCCTCAGTATTTTTTGTTATTTACGTGGATGAATAACTCATCAAACCTTATCTTCTAGCTTTCACAATTTTCCTTCTCTACACTTTACTTTGCTCTATTGTTCCTTTCCCCATTCATTCCTTGGCACAATTAGAGTTGTCTCCTTTGACCAATTCCACTGTATCCACGTCCTCCCTTTAAAAAAAAGGGACAAAATACAAAACAAAATCTACAAACATTGGGTTGATTAGAGCATGTAAGGCCCCTGATCTACGCAACACAAATTGTTCCAGAAAGGGTGCCGTCTCAGGTATAACAATTCAATTCGTATGGATTCAACAATTATTTTAATTCACTTAACCAGCATTCCGTTTCAATTTCCAGGTAAAAAAAGATTCTTAATTCCCTACACTGAACGTATATGTGAGTGGGAGGAGAACAAGGACACCGTCTGCTGAGACATATTATTAAAACTGTTAACTACTTCCCCACCATTGCATTGTGAATATCTAAATAGATCAACCATTTATAGATGAGCATAAAAATTTATTACTAACAGGCTGACACCAAGTTTTGTTTTATTGATATGCCTTCAAAATGAAAGTACGGAAATGAACATTTAGGTGAGGTTGCGATTTCTGTGTGACCCGGACATCTTACAGTAATCACCAATGCATCTTTAGACCCTGTTCAGATGAGCGATTTTAGTGGCGCGACTGCTAGAAGCGCGACTGCCAGGTGAATGGAAGTGAATAGGAGCGCACACACGTAGTGGCTTTGGCTGACCTGTGGCACGACTAAGAGAGATTTTCCTCACAGTTGCTTGATTGCTCAGCCACTGGAGGAGCCATGTGTTGCTTATGCGGCCGCTACAGAAGCACGGCGACAGCCACTGCATGGTTTTCATGGTGATGGCGCGCCATATTGGCTGGAGGGTGGGTGACATTAAATCAATGAGAGATCATCACGTGGAGCGGAGGCTGACAGAAAGGCGACAATAAGCTTTACTTCCCACAGCCTGCCATCCTGATTTGATGAACATTCTCGTGTAAATTAAAAAAGGGATTGAGTTCATGTTCT
>NC_091587.1:11831071-11832206 GCF_042767895.1 Penaeus vannamei | reverse complement strand
TTAGATGAATCAAGTTTACAGGTTCAATGTCGTATTTTCTTAAGTTAAACATGGAAGACATTTTCTATAAAGAGATGCAGGTGCATTTTATGTTGTTGAATGTTACAATATTGGCTTGGCAATACACTCATTGTATATTGTTTTATGAAGTGCAATAAACAAGAAACTACCGCCATGTAACTGTAATCTAGCATGCATCCGTTTATGATAGTGTATGGTCCAATATGATTATTTATATCCGTTTTCTTTATCATCTGATATTTAGAGAACGGCAGAAATATTGCTACGGAAAAGCGGTCAGCCCTGATTGCGGTTCCCGGTATGAAACCCAAGCCTCTATTTGCTTTTTCCTTTGGGTCCACGCAGGCGTTGACTCTGATCCAATTTTGAGCCAATATCCTTCATCATTAGCCGAGGAAAGTGACAAAATAGCCTGATGGGTTAGTTATTCGCGCTTCAGAATTCTGTACGGAGTTGTATTACCGAGGGTTTCGGCGAAAGAAAAATAAGGGACTTGTTCTGAGAGAATGTTTACTTTTTTCAGCTTTGACGTGCAACTGACAAACAAGCCTTTAAGTATTCTCTCCTTTTTTTTTCTTTTGGTATCAAAGAAACACTTTCCTGAATAAAATTACGTTTAAAATTCTGGCTTCATTCCATATTACGGGTTCATAAGTAGGATAGAGAGAGTGAAAGCGAGAGAGAGAGAGAAAGCGAGAGAGAGAGAGAAAGCGAGAGAGAGAGAGAAAGCGAGCGAGAGAGAGAGAGAGAGAGAGAGAGAGAGAGAGAGAGAGAGAGAGAGAGAGAGAGAGAGAGAGAGAGAGAGAGAGAGAGAGAGAGAGAGAGAGAGAGAGATGGAGAATGAGAGAGAGAGAGAGAGAGAAGAGGAAGAGGATAAGGGAAAGAACAACAAAAGGTTTGCAAATAAAGTCTGCGGACTTTTTACGGCCAGATTCAAGATTCAACTTTTTTGTTTGTTTGTTTAATTTGTAGAAAGATGTTCAATAACTATGACCCAGCGCCCTCTCTCCTTTCATCTCTTTCTCTCCTCTGCTTCCCTCCCTCTCTCTCCCTTTGTCTCTCATCCTCCTTCTCTATTTTTTTTTTATAAGGACTTGGAGATAATCCCTGTTGC
>NC_091587.1:11823571-11826071 GCF_042767895.1 Penaeus vannamei | reverse complement strand
GGTCCCAAGTGCCAGTTTCATGGCCACTAGTGATTTGCGATAGTTAAACATACTATTATGCTTCCATCGTTATGTATGATAACTATTACTCCATTTCCATGAAACATTAGATGCATACTTAATATAGGATATAATAAAAACCCTAGTTTCATTGGGGAAAAATTATTCAGAAGTTTTACATCTTGATATATATTGTTTATCAAAGTACAGTATCCTACACTTTAAAAAAAAAAGTTTGAAGCTAACACAACAGAAACAAAACCAAAAAACTTTTAAGTAATGAACACTACATGAAATGTCAGCTATTTCCGAGAGAATGTATAAAAATCAAATTACATACATTATACATTAATGTATATCGTATTGGCATTAAGAGTGAAATAATCATAAAGCATTTCGCAATAGTAATATTGCGAGAATGAAAAACCAAACATGTCAAACTTTATATGAAGTCATCGTCCTCTTCCTCCTCCTCATTATCTTCATGTTCATCGTCATCTGAATGAATGCTCGTCTGCCTGCACTCCTCAATCTTTGGCTCTTCATGTAGCGACCTAATGTCCGGGGATAATGAATTATATTTTCTGAGGGACCTTGGCTTCTGGTAAGTAGCTACCATGGGATCCGATGTTGCAAGTAACCAGTGAATCAGATCATTGTTTACTCTAGTCCTCGCTGATTTGCAGGTGTGATATAATCTGGCAGAGCGCAAATCTTTATGTCTAGTTTCTATGCCCTCTTCTGAAGCGTGCCCTACTGGTATGTATAATGCCACAATGATATGCGACCCTTGAATAAGCATCTTATGCACTGAAACTGGCATGTAATGCCAGTTATATAGGTCTGCATATCGTTTTGCTGTTTCCTCAGCATATACCTGAGCTTTGCGTTGATGTAGCCTAAGTTCAGAGTAAAAAGCAAAACAGAAAAACGCCTGATAAGTTCTTCATCTGCACCTGTTATAAGTGAACATTTGACGGGATCAGAAAAGAATCTTCGTGCTGCATTTCCGTTGTTTGTGTTCACACTACGTTGGGATGGAAAGTCAACATTAATCCCAACTTCTTTTTTAAATGCGGACTGAGTACGCACTTTTTCCTTGAGCATGATGGATTTACTCTCCTTTCCTTTAACACTCCACACTTTTAACTTCAATCTATGGGCTATGTGTAATACACATTCCATGGTATTTATTGGTTAGTGAAGAGGTGATATGCTGTATTTGAGATATTCCCTCGACACTTCCTTACCTTTAATTTCATTTATTTTATTAATTTGGGATGGCTTTGTAACAGGCTGACATAGGTAACAACTAGATGAACATGGTGTATTTGAAAGCGCTTGGCAAACTTTGCCATCTACCATAGTAGGAATCATTGTATGATACACTGTAATATCTCCATCAGTACTAGGTCTCAAGTCTTGGATTTCATTCTCGATGGAATTATGCTCTGATCTTATGAGCTCTTTTGTTTCCTTTGCGAATTTTATGCGAAGGGGACGACAATAAACAGGAGATGGCACAGGGTTTGGCCATAATATGGCTTTAGTCTCTTTACATCTAACCATAATTGGGCATATGAATGAGGCAAACATTTGAGGTTTTGCCACATCTGAACTTGTTTCATTAACCTTCATGGCATAGAGCGAGTGTCTTCCACTGCCATCGAAGCCATACTTTACTATTATTTCCAGTGCCATAGGCTTATCAGCTAGTGATTCTCTCAGTGTACTAACTGCTTGTGTTTGTGCGTGCAGCAGGCATAAGGTCGTGTGATCTAGAAGATTCTAGAGCGGAAGATGTATATAAAAATCAGTCACAGTGATGTCAGTGGGATAACTCAGCTTCTTTGCTTCTAATGCACGCTTGTACATGGGGTACAATTTACAATTTTCTTTCTGTAAGTGCTTTTGCTCATATTTGTCTTTAGAATTACAGCGAGTGCTTCGTGTTGCCAGCGTGCACCCATCTTTGCGTTGCATTTGAGTTAGTGGTGTTAATGTTGCTTCTCTGCAGAGTTTTAATTCTGTCACTTTGTTCTAAGTTCAATTTTCTATTATTTTCTGTTCTTGGTATTCTTTCTTTGTTACAGTTTGTTTCATTTGAATTACCAGGTCTATCAAAATCGAAATCAATTTCACAGTCTAACTTTAGTTCCTTACTCAGCCACAACTATTATTCTTTTCAAATCTGCTTTTACAATAATTAGCCTTCTTCCATCGCTTATAAAAATCGCACTTGAAAGCTGCAATATTTACTTTTTTCATAGTTTTCATGATGTTATTAACTTTTTTGTGTTCCTTGATTTTAATTGATAAAACATGTTAAAATGAATGAACTGCTTTTGATGAAATATAACAATAACTGCTTTCATAGTAAGACCCATTATCTGCAATGAAAATAAAGACATCCAAATAATGACAAAGTTAAATATCATAGTTTCCTCGTAAAATCTTAAAAATTTCTATGTTTTGAAAGGGGTAACTATTATAAATAATT
>NC_091587.1:11797951-11800451 GCF_042767895.1 Penaeus vannamei | reverse complement strand
GAAATGCTAATCAACTTTTGTCAGATTTGGTGTGTTATTTTCATCAGTTTATTTTGAATCATACGCGCAATCACTTCAAATCGGATTCATTCTGTAATTACATCCGGTTTTTGCGCGTGTATATGACGACATAAAGCAAAGACAGCACTTGATTTCCAACCTCTCTTAATAAAAAGACATTAGCATTAAAAAGAAAGAGGAAAAAAGAACGTCACTGCAGAACGTCTGCACATTTGGAAATTTTCCGATGCTCTGCGTGAGCACGGCGGGTTCACAGGACGTTTCTGTTTATTAATGAAAGTGTTTTTCGCTCTTTCCTCGGGCGAGGTCACCGCCGGGCGCTGCTTGCAATCCTGCTCTCTCCTCTCCGCCCGGGCGAGGGAGGTGCACGCCAATCGTTACTGACGTTTAGTCGCGCGCATCCTCCGCCTCTGGATTATTGCATATATCTATTACAAAGGGAGTGTTCTCTTCCCTCCTCACTGCCTCCTCGTCTCCCACTGACTCAAGAAAATCATACAGCCTGGCAGGATATTACGAAGGCAGACCCTTACGAGAACTAAGAATTTGGGGCAGAAACTCTACGGGATCCACACGCCCGATTTAACTACCTGACGTTTCCAGTCTGCATATCACTACAAATCGCAAGTCGGATGAGCGGACGAAGCTGCCAATGTCTGTACAATGGGTCCGTCACCATGGAGGCGGGGACGCCATCCATGCCGAAGGGAGATGGGATGCCAGTGCCTATGATGATCACGGAATCCTGCTGTTTTGTGATTTGTGTTTTATTACTAATAAATTGTATTTGTGTTATAATTCTAATGTGTTTTGTATTTTAATCTGTATTTTAATTTGTGTTTTGTCCACTGTACTTTAATTCTAATAAATATAGCTTTCCAGAATAAGAAGTCATAGGAGCTAATTTCAATATAATCCGCCAATTTCACGCATAGGAAGTACTAGTATTCAAGTTGAGATTTGAATTAGAGAAAAAAAAATACGAAATTATAATTTAGTTATGGCTAAAAGTTTTCTTTTAATTGCGATTTTTCAAAAGTTATCTTTAAGTTATCTTTTGCATTTTTTATTCATTTATGATTTGATTCATATTTTCAAAAGCAGCCATGAGAAATTACGTTGCCAAACGTGGGATAGAAATCTTGTCATATGTAAGATACACACCCTGCTTCTTGTATATCTTAGAGGGCAGGTGTATAATTAGTTGATTCTCACATTTTTCGAGTAGTAGCTGCTGCAGGCTGAGGCGGAAGGCATCCTACACTGGGCTGTCCTCTATTTTTTTATTCTTATTTTTATTTGTTTTATTTTGCTATTGATTTTTTTATGGGTGTGTGTGTGTGGGTGGGTGTGTGGGTGTGTGTGTGTGTGTGTGGGTGTGGGTGTGTGGGTGTGTGTGTGTGTGTGGGTGGGTGTGTGTGGGTGGGTGGGTGGGTGGGTGTGTGGGTGTGTGTGTGTGTGTGTGACTCGTAACCGGTTAAGTGAATGGTACTGCAGAATACTTTGATGAAGATATTTGGCTGCGGGAACTGTTCATTATTGGCAGAGTATTCATCTAGATGTGAATACATTTGAGTGAGCGAACTATAGGCTGGGGCTCTCCTTTTCGCTTATCTATTTTGTGAAGTGGCTTCCATTTTGAGTCCGTGAGAAAACGCTATTTTGTATCTTTCTTACATATTTTTATGCAGTGTTCTTAGTTCGTGTCTTAAAGCAATCCGTATGCCATCTTTCTTTTTTGGTAATTCTCTATCTTATAAGATTTTACTCGTATTTTGATTATTTGATAAACTTTAGTTATTAGTTATTCAACTTTTAATGTAAGAACTTATGCGTCCTGTGATTTTTTTTTTACTTTTTGAAGTGAATATAAGGTGAAGTTTGCTGATGATCTGGAAGAAAACATAAAAGGAAGTTTGCTGTTGACGTTAAAGGTCATACTGGAATAACTTCCTGTAAATCTCTCACACGCGGTGAAATCCCCGTGTTCGTCCACCCGGCTCCGGTTACGTCTTACCATTCCTCTGTCTCGCTGGTCCGTTTATCTGACACCCCCACCCCTCCCCCCACCCCAATATTCGTACAGAATTTCTACTCTTTTCCATAATACTTTTACACATCGACGTCTTCCGAAGTACACCTCGATCTCGTACGTATTAAACTGTACAGTGAGGCATGAATAATGGAGTTTCAATACTAGTACGGATTGAGGATGATTGCACTACAGAATCATTTATCAGGGAACAAGGACACCCTCTCAGCACAAACACCAGAGGGCGTTCCGACCGAAGAACTGAAAAATAGAGACACGACTTAATTAATTCGTGTTTATACACACCATTCATCAACTACTTCATTCAGATTAATTTATTCAGAAACAAACACTCGGGACAATGACAAAGCACATAACAGTAGAAAGTATATAGACAAGAAATGAAATCAGTTGTTAAGATCTGTTATTACAAACGAAGAAAAAATG
>NC_091587.1:11782951-11785451 GCF_042767895.1 Penaeus vannamei | reverse complement strand
TCTCGATATTCGATCTCAGCTAACTGATTAGGACATAGTATGGACATATAAACGTTTTGGTTCATAAAATACATCATATATAATACATAATATTTTAATAATAACCCAAGCAACTATTATAAAGTGAACACCTCTTTATTCTAACAGACTATATAACTTCAATAACGTATAACGGAAAAGTCGTGGAAGATGGAACTTACACATTTTGTTAGACATTTTGACGAAAAGAGGATGCAGTGCTACCACTACCGTCGAGGTCAGTCATGCGAAGATATTCTGAATATTTACCAGAAACATAAATCCTTGTTTCTTTGTTTTGGATTCGTCACCTAAGGCCTAGTGGGTCTGTACACCAACGATTATTATTTCACCGTCAATGTCCGATCGATAACTGAAGTCCTGCGCTCGCCCACAGCCGCTCCGCTTCCGGCAAAGAGACCCTGTGAGGCTTCGAAAACTCGGGTGAATCGGTTTCGCTGTATGAACGGTTCGAGTTTTTTCTTTCTTTCTTTCTTTTTTTTTAACGAGTGTTGTATTTTCCCGACGGAAATGGTCACACACGCTTGGTCGGGGTCGTATCCTTAGTCTCCTCTTGTGCTTTATTGCTAAAAAATAACAAAAAACGCGAGGACTCGCTCTGTTTCCCGAATCTCTCGTGCTAAGGATTGTCATCGCCCTGTGCTTTATTTCTGCTGAAAAAAATGCATTTTCGGTTTGCACATTTGTTGCGCTGAGGAATTTTCACCTGTGGATATACAGTGGAAGATGTGGATAGGAAACCCTCTCACATTTTTCTCGCTTTTGTGTCATACTGCTATTTGAAATACAATATTGTAGGTAATATATGATTACATCCATCTGCTTATATTTCCCGCTGACTGCATATCTTTTTCTTTCCCTGTCTTCTTTAAGCCCTTTAATCAAGCCAGTGGACTCTTTTTGTAATGTGACTTATTTAAATTCCTTCAGATGATGTAATTGCAAGTTGAACTGCCTCATATATTCCTACGGTTTTATTTACATATTTTGGAAGTTTTGAGAATTGGGGTTATACGCTTCTTTTATTAGATAAACAGGATGTTGTGAAAGAGGCTGAAGATTATTCAGGAAAGATAAAACACATGAACAAGAACAACCGGCTTCAGACGGTGTGAACTAAGCGCCTACGAGTGGGAGAGGATTCCTCTGGTGCGTGAGAATCGTTCCAGTGGGTGTATTTTGTGAAGTAAACTAATCAGTAGGCTTTTCTTCTCGTAAGTGGGGGAGTGTGGGTGGAGATGGGCTAGCTCTCTCCTCTCTCTCTCCCTCCCCTTTACTCCCCTGTTTTTCATTCGCCTTCCCCTTACTGTACCTTTTAAGTTTGTTTTTCTCCATTTTTAGTTATTTGCATTACTTTGTACATTTTCTCTCCTTTGCTGTGTTCCTCATTTTCCCCCATTTTAATATTCCTTCACTGTCAACGGTGACGCTTTGCATTGCGTTCGGTTTAGGTGCTAGCTTTCTGTATCGTCGCGTAGTATCTCTATGCTACGAAAACACACATACATATATACACACACTCACATACACACACACGCACACACACACACATTGTCTTCAGCTAATTAATGCTTCTATGCCCACGACAACCGCTTGGTCTCCCAAGATAAGCAAGGCTGGAGCGGTAGGCGCCTCGAAAGCCCGATTCAATTCCGCGACAGAAATTGGTGATTGAATGTGTGGCCAACTATGTTTTGTGTGATTGTAAACGACTACGATATTTGATTAGGTATGGATAGTAACATTCTATCCTGTAGTACGGCAACACATGACCATTATGTATTCAGTGCCTTTATGAAACTGAAATGCGAGTCAATACACACACACACACGCACACACACACACACACACACACACAAATATATATATATATATATATATATATATATATATATATATATATATATATATATATATATCTATAATATATATATATATATATATATATATATATATATATATATATATATATATATATTGTGTGAGAGAGAGAGGGGGGGGAGGAAGTTTGGGGCCCTGATTTATCGTAACGACGCAAATTCCTTGCTATGACGTAATAACCTAATATGCCGTCGGCAGTTCTGTCCTCGGTGAAAGTAAAAAGATTTGATTGCCAATTAACGCATCACAAGGTTAACGGAGAGAGAATATGCAAAGCTGCTTTAACTTAAGTGACTTGTAAACAGAGATATTTGACGATTACATTATCAACGAACAAGCAAGTCATTCTCAAGTCTGATAACCAGCAAGACACCGAAGGCACGGAGGGAGGAAAGGAGACGATCGTGTTTTAATAAACTAATTTGTTAATTTTTGTGATTATATTACGTAAATTAGGTGATGTTCAAGATAAATTACAATGCTTAAGAACGAAACGCTGATAATCCTCTGGTTTTAGAATAACACTTTTCTCGATATAAAATCACATTCAATGAACCACTCTAACGGACAGTTTCTGGAA